>NW_019213973.1:27270-213802 GCF_002532875.2 Varroa jacobsoni | reverse complement strand
ATATGTATGTATCTTTGTTTTTAATGATAATAGGATCTATTCGAAAGGTATTCGTAATCATGATAAGTCATGTGAAAGTTAAGTGAATAACTTATGATAGCGTCAAGATACTTAAAACTTCTAGAATAGAAAAAGTGTTTCTAATGATGAAATATCGTTAAGCAATGTATCTTTTTTGAAATACTTGGAACAATAGAAATTATTAATGTGATGCTTACCTCATACCCCCCGATATCGATATTTTCGGTGGTACCAAAAAAGGTACCACAGCAATTCAGAGAAACGTTAGCTTCTAACTATAGCTTCGTTTTGTGTCTGCGTGCCATAGAATCGATCGTATTATTACGGCACATTATATCAAAAAATCTCAATCATCAGGCAACCACATCTTAACTATAATGTTGAAAGATGTGATGGGATTTTGCAGCGGAAAAATTTCTAAACCATGCAAAAACATCGCTCCGAATACTTGATACAATAAATACCCAGTTTGCGAGGTTATAGTAAAAGAAACAGTGTCGGAAAACCTAAAAGGTACACGTTTGCTGAACATACCTCAGCTCCAAGGATACTACAGGAAACATATATAAGGCATTATGAAAACAGGGAAGCAAACGATGTTTTTGCTAAAAGTCTGTCGTAATATCTATGAACAAAAGTGAATGCAATGAATATTTTGATTCAATATCGTACGAGATATCGTTGGTCATTATGTGTACTGATCATTCGGCTCGACAGGCCGAATGATTAGTACACGTAAAAGGCCTTTGCTTAAATCCATTAGCCAATTAGTACGTAAAGCAGCAAGACAAAAATACCAGCAGGCAACCTTTGGAATTACACAATTGAACAAAGCGAAAATTCTATCTATACATGCCCTCGTTTTTGCCTTTACCACGTTCACCTTGTATCGAAAAATACATGAAAGTAAGTATATCACGGGCGCAGTGGGTGAAACTTGAAAACATCCTGATTGCTATAGGATCTGCTCTATACAATTAAAGGAAGACCGTCAAGTTTGTTTGAATGTTCCGGCTTTAGAAGTATATAGCCACTCGATTCTCCCTAGGCTTAGAATAAAGCGTCAGGTTCATCCTCTGAGAGAATTAGAATACATGGAGAAAAGTCTGTTGCTGAGACTTAATGCGCACGACCTATACTAGGCTAACACGAGTGCCTGACATTGCACCTTGCAATTGCAAGACACCTACTGACGACAAGCTGACAAGATCTAAGCACACTATGCTAACGATTTGTTACCTGTTCACCGCGTACATTCGTAATAAAACCAATGGATAATATCGATTAATTCATTTCGGTCAAAGTTTACTCGTTTCAAAAAAGCCCTTAAGTTCCATTGCCCTTTGCCGTCAGTGCTCGTACCTTTTCGTCCGTTTGCGGGGCGGATAATATAGATGAGTGCTTCTTCTTAACTTCTTCGACATTTGTCTGTATTTTATCGATGTTCTCACGAATTTCTTCAACTTCGGCAAAGAATTCGTCCATAAAACCCTGAGCACGCTGCTCCTCCACGCTGACGGCGACATCGTCGTTGTCGCCTTGTGCCTGCCGAGAGAGAAAAATACAAACACATTCAGTACTGCGTTTGAAGCATTGTGAAACCTTCTCTACAATTCCGAGTTTTACGTCCGGTATTGCCGTTAACCACTTCGTCAGATAGACAGACGGCGGCTGGCTGGCTTTTGTTAGCACGATACATACTCTCTCCGGGTTCGAACCTAGACCACAACGTATGCCTAAAATTAGTAGCAGATACGTTACCCGGTAAGCTGTCACGGCCTAGAGTAGCTTAGCGTATATGCTGGGGATCAGAACGAACAAAGACAGAAATCACGCATATGGTCATGATGGCGTTATCGCTACTACAACAAGAGCTCAACGTTCCATTAGTTTTTTCTAAGCGCCTATTCAATTCAGTTATCTGCGGCGGTGGCCTAGAACGAAAGATCTAGTATGGCAGCGAGGACAAGCTCCGCTAAAATAAATCCAGAAATAAATTTATATTGACATCTCCAAGATCGTGTTGGCCATCTGATTCGCCCTTCCCATTTCATTCGGTAAAAATTAATCTTCAGCTACGCGACCGTTCAGAAAAAATGGGCAGCGTCAATTCGGCCAGCTACATATCACTAGAAGTTCATACACTCAGAAGTTACCAATGTTCCTTCGCCCGGTGAGGCGTCGGCTCGCTTTCGCCCCCGTAACCCCCCGACTCCAGAGGCTAATGGCGGTTGCTTAGTCCGTTCACCTAGGGACTAGGCAAATAATTAGCCATCCTGTCGTAGTAGCCAGCTGTCTATCTAACTTGCCGCTGGTGGCGTTGCTCACCTGAGTTCGATGATCGATGCCAACTTTACCCAGATTAAGAATCGGTGAAGCAGCTGGGCTATCGATTGCGAGAAAGATGTCATGCCATGACTAGTATATATACCGCCTCAAGGCAAGTTCGGTAGGCGCAATAGTAGCCGTTATAAAACGATGGAAAACCATAGTCAATATCCATCACTGATATAACAGTCCGTTATCGATTGTTGATTGCCAATAAACTGCCGTTTTTATGTGCTGTTAGCAGCTACATGGTCAAGTCAGATCGCAAGAGAATAGGACACCGAATTCTATCTAGAGTATAGTATAGGTACTCTATTATCCGTCTACGTCTATTATAGGTAATGACCCAGTGTTTTACTGTATGTCCGCCTGTGCGTGTAATTTTCAATTAACTTATTAGATAATCCGGATACTAATATTACTAGTATGCGGACTGAGTATCTGTCGCCGTTAGATCTCTGTGCTAGCTGATTGGACCAGGCACCCACCCAGTTCCAAATATGTATACATTTTTATTCAGACGCTGTGCACTATGCAGCCGTATTAAGCGCTACCTGACGTTATTCCGTTCCGTTCTCCCAACCGATTTAATCAAGCTTGCTCCGTCTGAATATAATCTTCAATGCGATACAGTCCCTTTTCAGGCCTTTCACCCTGCCTTCATCATTGCAGTGCTCCTGTTTTTCTGCTTCCGGTAACCTATTACTAATTACGGTTCTAAGTGGGTGACGCTTACGGTAGTTGGTCAATTACCAATTGGATTCAATTCTACCCTCTCAGTAATTGTTTAGCTTGGTTTAATAATTCAAATACGCTAGTTCCATCTTTTTACCAAGGTTTTACTCATTCGCAGAAAAAAAACAGCAATAGAATCACTGCTAGAAACTAACAGCAATAGCGATACTAGACAATCAACTAGCTTCTCTCCCTCGTGTTAAATGGGAAAAATCGGTCCAAAAAACCAGTTTTGAGAGATACCTAACCTTTATATCTAGATGCTCATTTAAACAAATCCTCAACTAGTACCTAAAAAACTGCCTCACTTGCATGGACGTGGATTTTCATACGCTGCACTTTTTTTACGTGGTATTTTTTGAGCCTTGGCATTATGTTTGGCAGAGTTCGGCTGGTCATTTGACCTCACATGAATCATGTTCCCGCTTTATAACAATTCCGTCCGCGTAAGTTAAATATTTAAGTAAGGAATAACTGTTTTGCACGTGCAAACTTGTGGAGTTGGCTATAAATCGAGACGTTCTTACGAGTCGTCGCCGCCGCCGCCGCTGCTAGCGGTGCTCATGTGGAAATAGAACCGTGCGCGTTATAGGCGACAATGTCGAAATCAAATCGTCGCTGCTTTGCTCTCAATTTAATAAACGTGTAGGAGTGCTCAATGGATAGGGGCTGGCGTCAGCTTTCGTATAGCCTTAGGCACTTGCCGTTGCCTTACAGGCGCTCCGTTCTGTTATAAATGAATATGCGATCGTCGCCGTTGTGAAGACAGTCCGCTTCTTGATCTAAGAGCGGTTCTGTGACACGGCAAAAAAAAGCGACAACTGATGACTAATCCTGAACAGAGAGCGATAGCAACCAACCTGACGCTTACGAACCTTTCTAGATACACGAAATAAGGGTTGGGGGGCGGGGGTAATGTATCAAAAGTTAAACTTAAATTGTCAAAACAGTTTCTCTAGGTGTAATTAGAAAAAAAAAAACACTTTAGATGTATACCTATTTCAGGTACTGTGATCGCAAACAAAACATGAAAATAATAATTACCAACAAATGATGTTATCTGTTTACAGTTATACGGCCAGCCGTATTGCCATGTCCTTGATTTTTCGGAGTCTTCGATGGCCTTCGATCGCGGCTGCGAACAAGTAGACAGCAACTAGAAAATTTTGTGAGAAACGAACGGATTCCATAATTGTGCAAAGTGGCTAACCGCCAATTGTGGAAAGTTGAACTTCATTTAGTACGTTAGCACATAATGAACGCTGATTATCAAAAGTAAGTATTTACAAAGTGATGATTTTTTAAAGGGTACAATACGACCGCCGATGGAAGAACTATAGCATTGGAACGACCCTTATTAGAGCTAAGCAAATCTACCGTTTACAGACAGCCGTCGATATATTATGTTTATATGTTTATATATTATTATATTATTAGAATGTTTATATGTATATATATTATTTATATTTATATGTGTACGATAGTTTCGTAGTTAGATTGTGGAGTGGATGGAGCCGTTTGTCCTTTGATGAGATAGTGACAGTATAGGCGCCCATTAGCCCTAACGTTGAAATGGACACCCGTGAGCATAGCTGCAAAAAAATCGACAAGTCTACGACTCCGTATGCACATGGGAATATATGTACATCTACATTTCAGGCTCATAACCTAGTTAGAGTGAGTGTTTTACACTTCCCTATAAAATAGAGTAACGCCCAGCTTTTAAGTGTTGGTTATTTCTTCTGACCGCACGACAGAACGAATAAAATGCATTTTTTTTTTTGTCATAAGAAACTGTCGCTGTTTCCAACATAAAGCTTTATCTCGGAGATGTAGCGTATGATTCATACAAATACACGAAATTTCCTGCACGCACTTAGCCCAAAGCGTATTTAGGTGCTTCTGGCTGACACTCGCTTCCGCTTTTTACCCCAATTGGAGTATTCTAATTTTATATATTCGAACTTTGCCTTGCGCTTACCGACGGCCACGATCGGCGCCGCCTCCTTATCGCGTTACCCGAGTTTCTGGCATTCCCGAGTGCCATAGCTATTGAGATCTAACGTATAACATGATCATCTTTCTCTTTTTTTTTTTCTTTCACAATATGTTCCGGATCGCTCTTCCTTTTTAGGATCAGAATCTCCTCTAGCTTCAAGACGTTGAGCGCGGAACGCAGAACCCAGAGCGCACGATTTGAATTTAGAGAAAATAAAATTGCGCACCGTTCATTATCCTCTCGATGGACCACGAAACAGTTGCCATCGAAACCAGCTAACGTCGCCGCGACATCTTCGTCCAGTGAACTTGAGCAGAGTCCTTTTTTGGCACAGCCATAGTGCAATCTAGCCCTGAGCTCTTCTACCCTATACATATACAGGCCGTGAAGGGCCCGAAGGGAATCTATTGACTGCCGCATACAACCATCGCAGAGGCAAAGCGGATCAGGCGCCCATAGATTCCACCTCCATTGTGTCTATCGGGTAGAACGGTTTTCTATAACGTGCGCAGCCGTTGCCATCGCTGCGGTACGGCCGCTACTCGTTTCCACTGTTCGACCTCTTCAACCTCAGCAGGCGGTAGCAACCAACTGTAACCCTTACCCGTCATAGCCGAAGCATAGTTTTTCCCATTCAAAATGTAAATCGTATATGACGTTGTAAGGCTGTATTTCCAACCCTAGTTCCCTCTATAAGTGGTACCCTTTTCCAGGGGACTAGAACCAATGATTACATCAAGAATCAGAACGATCTGATCGTGCCTGATCGCAGGCGACCGATGTGTGTTCGAGAGCTTGCGCGTGAAATTTACTCAAGATGGAAACCGTAAAGACTATCCGACTGTGTGTACATATCGGCTGTGTGTGCATGTATTAATGCTTGCAAACGGCTGAACTATTATTACTATCGTTATTCCTGCTGGTCTGCGTACATAATATGTAATCTACTGTTTGAAGGGCACACAGTTCGTGACACGTTGGCATACCTTTAATGGACCGAACCCGCTATACGCTAAATAAACGGTCTCAGCGTTTGTTGTTCTGTTACGACGAAAACGTGTGAAAAGGTTATCAGTATTTTGAAACATGAACCCAAACTTTCGGCCACAATAGTTAGGGTTAGGAACCGCCCCATGCGTAACTCTTAAAAAAAAAAAAGCTTCAGGGCTGTCCAGTTCCACAGGTGAAACAGATTTGTTTATAGGGTAGTAGAGGCGTAGCTACGTTGCTCGAGGCCTAACGTACATAAACATAAGCAGGATAAAGTCTGTGGCTACGTAGTAAATGTATGAGAGACATGTGCCTCGTAAAGAAACCGGCAATTTTAGCGGATCTAAAAATGAACAAAACTATTCGTGTGAGGCCTAATACCAGCTATACGAGCGCAATTACGATTGATATAGTTAGCCTCCTTACTATAGTATGATAGATTTTCAATTGACTGGTATTGTGGGTTTACAATTGTTCTCAGCATTCCCCACGCTGCCGTTTATAATATATATAGCAAAGTTCAAAAGCTGGCCAAAAATATAGACGTCAAGGTCGCGTTTACTACTGAATGCGAATTAAATTGTACGTATAAGTAAAAGGCTGTAAAAACTGCTTTTTCAAAGTAAAGACGCACTTGAACAATCCAACTTAGTTGACCGGCCACATTTGAACTACAATTGACTACGTGGTATGTGATTATCTACAGGGATCGCTGACAGCTCGGGGTTACCACCTGAGATCTTGTAGTATTATATCATGTTTGGCCATCTATAAGTCGAACGCCTTCTTTTTATCCACTGAAATAAACTGGATAACGATTCGGAGAACCTTCCTGGTTTCGGCAAGAGGCCAGTAAATGAAGTTGTTATAGAATACTAACAGAACCGAGTGATTACACGTAGACGGAATGACGTCCCTGCGCGGAGCTATCGGCGGCCTCATGACGTAAATTCTCTCTTTAGCATGAAGCAGAAGCAGCTACAGCTTGACGGGCAATTACTGCGTAAATAGGCGTAACCCACTGACTAGGGTCGATGACAGGCGCCGTAATGTAACGCGGTACGTATGCTAGATATACTAACGTCAGGCCTATTTTGTGCGTAAGCGTCTTTTAAAGGCCTTGCGTTGCCTATATACCGACTCAGCGGCAGAACAACACCAAGCTGACCGTTGATTACACGAAACGCAACTACGCTGCGAGCACCAAAGTGAAGCGAAGACTGTGGCCACATGTCTAAGTTTCAATAGCGCTAAATAAAAACAACAGATATTCCAAATGCAATAATGGAGATTTAAATTCGCTATCTAAACATCATCGATGCACGGATATTGTGTCGCTTGCATGGAAAAAATCGTTGAAACAGGAAGCAGGGGGTCGGGGGTTCGCGTTTCTGGCCAGGGTTAATGACAGCGTAATTGAAAGCCAGTACTAAAATGGTAATCTTAATAACGGTTCGAGGAAAAACGGGTTCATGCAACTGCTCCACTGAAGAGATACGACTGAACGCACCGGCTATGCTCCCTTCTCCCATGCTCTTGGGCCACAATTAGGCTTACTTCTGACCTGAGCATTTGGCCGCTTAATCGCTGTACCACATTGTGGAAAAAGTTGACAAGGTCTACAATATTATGGAAGGAAATACATTTCAAGTCTTATTGACATCATGCTCCGTTGAATGATTTCAATCCATAAAGTTACATCAGTGTGCAGCATTACAGCCTTGAATTACTAGTACTGATAGACAACAGTATTGCTATAGTATCTTACTTGGATAAATTCACCAGTATGGGCTATTAACGAAGAAAAATTGATAATAATAATAAATTAAACTCGATTGTAGTGCAGAAACGTCACCGGAAAGGAAGTGGCGCTGTACTATCAGCCACGACGAGACAGCCAGCCAGTTACATTGCTTCCGCTGGCGAGATTTGTTGACAAACGTCAGCCGACATTGGCTCTGTTTGAGCCTTAATAAAAGCCCTAAACTGTGACATTGACTCAGTTCGTAAATACTCTATAGGGCAAGATTAGTCGCGCTAGGTCGACGCTCTGTTGCTGTCCTTAGCGGACGCATAGTGTCTCAGTCTTACTTTAAACGTTTCGTTTCCCTGATATACCTGTTATAGTTAGACTTGTGCGCTTTTTCTTTTTTTCTATGTGCGTTCTACTGATGGCGACATTGCGTGCGACCCGCTTTTGTGACTGCACCCCTATAGTCCCCTTGCCAACATGCCTTCACTCCCCTCGAGTTCGGTTAGGGGAAAGACACTGCTTAAGAGACGTCTTCATAGTGATGAGACGTGGGACGACAGACGGCACTGAAGAAAAAATACTCTGTGTACATGACTGTGTGGCTGTGTTCTTTATAGATTTGTGTGGTGCCCATTACCGCCTTCATGGTTTATAGCAGTCTAGGTGAATTAAGCGTGGGCGCTAGCGATTGATTAATCAGTCCACCTAGACGGTACCGATGGGCGCCACCGCTAGCTGTTCCTTTGCAGGCGTCGTCTCGCGGTGCATCAGTATTTTGCTACTGATCTCAGGGTTCATTGAGAAGTGACGTTAACGATCGCACGGGAAATGCAGCGTCAACAATGACGCTTCTAATGGCGTCGGTTATCCAAATAACTGGGAAAAATATTCGGCAGTTAAAAACTAAGCTGATAACTGTAGCCTTCATCACAGTCTCCCAGAATCACTACTACTGCTTTGCCGATTCGAGCGGCACGAAAGATAAAGCTATTACTGTTTTGTCAAATCATATCACATACAGCAAATGTTAAAAGAAATAAACTTTGGTATCTTCTTGTGAGCGAATTTTATTAAACACATTTCCCTACTTAAAAGATACGTTTACTGATGACCTCGTCAGCGTGGTACTCAGACTTCGTTATTTAATGGCGCCCGCCAGTCCTACCGATTAAGTGCCACTCACCGACCTCAATATATATGTATATATATATCAATTCTAACGGATTAAAATATCTGCAAACACTTCTTTGTACTTACAACAAAAGTTTGAGGTTTGTATGAGATCGTTAGGATACTGAGTTAGACAAGTATCCTTCTCAATTGGTAAATCCGCTAAATATAGCCCGTATTTCACCTCTTTCATAAGTATCCTACACAAGTTTAGTTCTTATATCATATCTGCATAATGCAAAAAGCATTTTGGATTTGGCTAGATTTTTCCTTTGTACAGCTATAGATCAACATTAATCTGGTAGATTTTAGTACCTAAAACAAAATTACTTTTACAAAATTGACAGAGGGGAAAAATGTAATTAATATTCATTTTGAATTTGTTCTGATTTGGATGAAGACTGAACCGGCAAGCACTTCGAATAGAGGATACGCTTCTAAAATAGCGTCATTGCTCTCAAACGACTATCAGAGAGTGAGAGGAGAAAAAGCTACGGTATTTAGCTGATCTGCTTGCTTCATGGAATTTATTTTACAGCTTCTATTCATTTAAGAACATTACGCTGCGTTATGACAAGGTTCAAAGTTTGGGTTCCATTCGCGAACAAAGCACAGGGACCATTATTTTTACAACAAATTGATAATATTAACGACAGACCGATAGCAAGCGTGTTAGTACGCTTATGTAGTCTGTTTGATTTGGAAACCTCTCGTTGGTAGTGCCCTAACTGGAACATACCGAATTCAACCTGTAAGTCCAGAACACCACTACACCACACGATAACAGGTATTAGTTTCTGCCAGCTGAATCAAACCCAAGGATAGGCGGAACATGTAACGGGTCATGATGGCTCATGGCTTCTGCTACTTAAGGAATAAGGAAGAATAAGGAATGTACACAAAAGGGCTATTGATGAAACGCAGTCTGCGACGACACAACACTGTCAACTTGCAACTTCTGAAGCCAATGTAGGACCGCCATTAACACGGTTGCGAGTGTAATGTCGATGACGTAATATCCGACGCATAACGGACAATCAACACATCCGGAGCTCAGATTAAGCAAGAGGTTGAGGAGGAGTTAAAGAGGATCAGGAGTGTGCGCAGGCCAGCGTCCTGAGCATCGCTCATACGGTACGGTTACATAGATATTCTGAAATGTGCAACACCAATCAGTAGCAATAGTAGGGGCCCGCTTCTTCTATCCGGTCGTGCGCTGATCGCGAATGACTGATGTTCTTTTTTTAGCTCGCTAGATTCAACCAACGTTAATAAGCGGATCGCGCCAGACCGCAATTGAATGCTGCAGATGGCGTATAGGAAACTGGTGAGCGGCAAAGTCGAGTGGCTGCCGCTTCTACGCGGTCCGGCAATGAAACCATTAAGTTCGGATCGTTGACAGCCAACGGTCAAAGGAGAACAAGCGTACGAAGTAGAGAAGCGGAGAAGTGGCGTCGCCTATTGCAACTGCTGCTGTAGAAACGGAGATAAAGCAACATACAATCGGCAGTAAAAAAACAGCAGAGTAACCCCTGCGACTATCGCAGTCGTTGCCGCTAGGGCCGCTGCGGGTGCTCAGCCACCGCCCACGCCGCCGTGGCCGCACCGGTGCAATCTAAATGCCCGGGGGCGGCGTGAGCTAAAGAAGACGGCGCTTACAACGCTGCGTATGGCCCATACAACGAAGAACGTTAGAAAGAGAGACTGGGAAGAAAGAAATGGGAAATTCGAGACCGAACAAATCAGTGGCTGAACGAATGAACGACGAGTAATAGACGAATGTGTAACAACAAGGCTAAAAATAATATTGAAGTGAAGCGATAAAAACAAGGACCTTGTGGGCCTGAAAATACTGCTCAGGTTCAGTGATAGCGATAATTGTAACGATAGTATTGATACTGGTAAAGGCAGTGGTCAGGATCACGATAATATCAGTGATAGAGTATTATATGGATTGGTACGCGATGCCACATTGGCGTCAGTGACCCTGTAGCTGCTGTATAATATGATTATGGATATTCGAGGAGTATTTATAGCAAAATTGATAACTACTAGTTCGACAACACACACGTACGGTCGTCTGAAAGCTCAGAGCTGGCATGCTTCATCGTCGTCGGCTAGCTTTATTCGAAGATCTCCTACTACGCCAGTAAAGCCGCTCCAAATCGGATGCTTGTTCGCTTCGATCACCGTGAACATTATCACCGCACGCGATTGCTTTCGGTGGAGGCTCATAGCGGTCTGCCTGCGACATTATGACGGCACCACCGTTCATGCTGATGTTACTGACGCTAGTACGTATGACGGTGCTGGGCTTTGTACATTCGGAAAGGGCGATCACGCGAGCAAACAAACAAACAAACAAGTAGCTGGAGAAGAAGGTAAAACTGAGAGATGGAAACACGTCCAAGGACAACGGGTTATCGTTTCCGCAATAGCAGCACCAGCAGCGGCGGCGGCGGCGGCAATTACAGCGGACTTAAAAACAGAGGTCGATCATCGATGACTGAGGCGTTGTCACTGCATAGCCGTTATTTCTGCTGCTGCTGCTGCTGCTGCCGCCGAGATGGCTCAAGGAGAGCCCCCTACTTGCCGACTATCGACGGCTATACTTGGCGGCCCCGCTGGCAATCGCTGTTCGCTAACCTTTCAAAGAGCGCCTTTCATTGTGCGACTTATACAGCAGAATCTGAATGCGTCGCACAGACGGAACAGGAAGAACGATGTAAGCTGATGTAATCTAGTCACAAACGATCCTGGCGGCAATGGCTGCAGCGGTGAAAAAAGCAACGTTTGTGCTTGGTGCTTATGCTGATGGGGCATTGGGTTCGCGGATTCGTACGAGTGTCGATAATGAGCGGCAAGCGCGACTCTCAATACTGTAGTCGGATATGGTCAGTCAAATTAGCCCGGTGATGTTGTCAGCTACCAGCATTATTTTCAACATCGTGCAAGTATGGCAATGACAATCACTAAACAGGTTGAAACCGCCGAAAAAGTGGTGTTGTTACTGTGAAGTAGTACCACAACGTACGATTACCGCTAGACGCATGATGGGTTATCATGTAGTAACATTGATGACGGCTTTAATCAGCCGTATCGCCGTAGTGGAAGAGAACCACTGAGTCAGACTACGGTATTGAGTGCGGTAGAGCTTGAATAGAAATGTGGGACAAAAAAATTCTATGGCAAATAAAAAAGGAAAGAAAAAAAGATTTTTTCCTAGCTAAAAATGAAAGAGGTTACTGGTAGCGAAGCCAATAACTCCAGTGACGATCACTAAGCGCAACCTTGTTTTGCGTTCAAACGAAGTTAATCCCGCTATAGATGGTCTACTGAGTAAATGTTTTTATCAATGAATGCCTCCCGCCTCCGTTTCGTTGATTCGTTTCCACTATAGCCAAGCATTATTATGGTTGTGCTTTCATCGACGGTATATAGCAAGGGTATCGACATCAGTCAATAGACACCAGTGAAAAACAATAACATAGCCAAATGGACAAAAAAAAAACACGCATTTCGATACAATTGCAACACGTCCATACTGCCATTCTAGATACAAACCAAACCCGTTTCGACTTGCGCGGACAAGATCTAATGATGATGAACGCCTACCCAGGGCTGTCCCAACACTGGCGTATGCCTATGTTTGCTCGTAGTGTTTTGCTTCAATCCGCTGGCCATCACACACAACTGCGATACCGCGACACATGACTCGCTCGTACGCCGTTACCACTCGTACCAAGCATGATAAGAACCCCAGAACACACAGCCACTGTTCAACACAGCGAACCATCCCATTGGGTTGGTCAGACTGACCATCTTTCCCTGATCGGCTTGATCTCGACCAGATTGCCCCTGTCATGACTTGTCCACATGCCAGATCATCGAACGCCTTGCCGATAAAGAAGCGGACGAACATATACACGCACAGAAACAGACAATATAACGACTATTGTTGTGTCGGCACCCTTGAGTTGGCTAGCATTAATTACTCAACTTAAATGATGCCGTCGAAGGTAATCAACTGCAGTACTCTTACGACTGTACGCTGCTACATATGGTTCTTGTATCCATTTGTCTTTAATCGTCACTGTCTACACAATAGATTATGGCAACACCTTTAAGTTCCTTCTGCACAAAGTCAAACGTTCTCACAGTCCTATAATGGCGCATAGTTATGGATAAGCAACTAAGGAGAGAACCTTGCGCATTAGCAATTCACGTAACAGAATTGAATGTACCAGAGCAAACAGTACACACGCAAACAGAAGCTAATAAGTATCTTACTGAACGACGGACGACGCGACGAAGGCGTGTCTAGCTAGCTATTAGTGGGCATGTTCTACTTCTTTCATTCCTTTTCGGCACACGATCTGCAAACAACATTAGAACCGTCTCGACTTTTTGAAGCATCGTAGATTGTAACAATGCAGGTCATTCCGGTCTAATGGGTAAAGTTCGCTTTGGACGTATGCAGACAGGCCATTTAGCCCGCATATATATATATATATATATATATATATATATATATATAGGTTTTCGTAACAGCTGTAGGAATGGTCATAGACAAGCCTATGCCTCTGTATAATTTTGCTCGTTCACAGTTCGTCCAATTTATCCATATGTCTTTAGCGGAGTCGGTGAGAGCGTTACTGGAGTGGCTACCATCGTTGTTTTGCCGCAGCATCACCTACCGTCCGCTTTGTACTACAACCGACGAGACGAACGCTTCGCACATTTCCCTCCCCCACATCTTTGTTGCCCCATTTCCTCCGGATCCTGCCGCGGCACCCCTCCATATTGCTATCAATTTTCCCTAAACTTTACCCGGAAACTTCCAGCCATTTTCTTCGACACCTTTACTGCTTTATATGTCCTCCATTGGCACTCGCTGAATGGGAAACGCTTCGCGCGACTTCACGATCCAAAGCGTCTATACACACACGACAGCGCCCACTGCTACCCAGCACAGGCCTACAGTGCTGCCAGTTAACCCTCGTACTGACGAGTGTCACCGTTCTGCCAAGCGGCCACTGAGCAGTTAAACAGCCAAGCAGGCCGGTATTCCCGCACGCAGTCGCGTAGGCGCCAGGACTTGGCTCGTTGGCTGGCTGGCCGGACGACGTCGCGTCGACAGGGAACAATGGGGTAGCCTGGATGAACTTGAGTGGCCCGAGTGTCTCCTGTTCTGGACCTGAGCTGGACCTTCTCCTGCGCACAAGACCCACCGAGAACGCTGCGGCAGCTGCTGCAAAACAGCTCTAGCGTAGCATTATATGACGGAGAGGAGCCATCCAGGATCGGTGGCAAGGCAAGCAGTCAGACGAAGCAAAGCGTGAACCGGGCCAGACAGCACATCCTTCTCAAACAACAAAGCAACCGCACGTTCATTCAGTCGTTCCCGTCTTCTTTCCTTTTTTCGGGACGATTTGCCGCCCGTAGTTTTCCTTGACCCCAACTGGCCCCAGAGCCCTTTGCTCCCTACGGTGAAGCTCTTCTGACCGGACTTGAACCGACGGACGGCAGGCGAAGGAACAATATCTGGCTCGCTCCGTTCGCCGCTTTGCCGCTTGATGCCAGTTTCTGCCGCTTCGACTAGACCCATTGCAATATTCCCGCCGATCCCAGCAAGGCAATAACAACAGCTTCCCTACTCTCACGATTACTTTCCAAGTTCCTCAAGAATATCGCGTTCGTTTTTCCTCTCGAGTATTCCATTGCTCGGGAGATCGCACCGGTCATAGTTGCGTTCGGGGTTAATTAATACAATAAATTGCAGTGGGATTTATGCAGGAAACAGACGTGTGTACGCGCCGTTTGCATAAAAGTGACAATGAGAAGAGAAGCATCGTTCAATTAGCTCTCGTTTCATACTCGCTTTTTTCTCTTTGGCACCTTCGCTATACACGAAAAAACGTAAGTTGTATACCTCGCTACGTGCACATCGTCGTACACGCTGCCCAGTTCTATATTTTGCTTACTGTGTCATACCGACTACCGAACCGTTCGTACAGTCTACTAGATAGTAATAATTACGGATGCTGCAAACCCAGAAATACGAAGCGATCATGCCCGTTAACTACACTCGGGATAATACCTGCTGTTAACTATAGATAATACGTCCCAAATGAAAAGATCGTATCTTTATGTTATTCGCACTTACTGAAGTAGGTGCCGGACCTGTCGTTAGACGACGCTTTGACGCCGAACGTAACAGACCGTAATGAAAACAAATATGACAAAGCTAATCATAACTATACATATTTGTATGCTTTTTTAGTACATAGAAGAGAATAGACAAGAACTAAAAAGATACTTACCGCCCGCAGAGCGGCCAACCTATCTTTTGTCATGGTTGTACTTCAATTTCTGTTGTTTTTCCGCTTCCAAGTGGTGAAAGTGTACTTGTCAATGCAAATTGCGGCCAACGCCCGACTTTGGTAGTGGTTGTGACGGCCACTACTTTTCGTAGAACCACTTCGAGTATATTCACGGGAACTATCGCGACCGCCACTGATCTACAACAGCGACGGATGTTGTTCCTATTGCTGTTATCGGCCTGGATCGGATTTTGTGGCTTCCGCTACGGCCGTTATCGCTGTGTATCTGCCTGATTGACGTGTCAATAACAACAACGGCGATTATTTCCACAGTGCATTTGATACCTTGAATAGATTTGCGTTTCTATGTATGGACTTTTGTGTCAGATCGCTATATGGCGACTAGTATACCGTTTGCTCCACCAAACTATCCAGCCAGTGTATCCGTATTCTTCTGCTCCCGTGCATACGTCGGAAGAAGAGAGGTTGCGTTCTAAGGCGTAACGCTCATACGTTGGCGCCAGCCGTTAGGGTTCATTTGATATCGATCTGAGTTGCGTCAAATCAAGCCGTACTTGGCGAGACTTGCATCAAGCGTCGCAGTTCGCGCCACAGGACCCGTATTCGTCGTAGCAGTAACGGTACTCAAACGACGAGCTCCACCGGACCCTTTGTTGCTCAGAGGGGAACACATACACGAACTATACACACCCACAGGGCGAGCTTTCACACGGAGACACGAATTGTTGCGTGATGCACGACAGGGTTTAAAAAAAAAAGGTGGCGGACTGTCGCAATACCACCTGGTCGTATACGTTTCTGATGCTGGTCCAGTTGACGACTAGCGAGTACGAGATGGTTCGCTCGACGCAAGGGTGGCCGCGAACAATTCAACAGCGACTTTACGATTCAGGGAGCAGTGGAGGCCGATCAAGAAATAAACGCCCATTAGCTCGCCTTGCATCACCACTAAGTCGGCTTCAGATGACGCTGGTTCTCTTTGGCGCTGAGTTCACCGGCGCTGAGCTCGCCTTCGCTGCCGTTGCTGAGGTTGGCGTTGTGACGGTAGCGACGCTGCTAACTGTTGAATGATGATAATGACGTTAGCAATGAGTGACTAGAGCCGGTAATGGTGATCGTCGCTAATTGTGTACCACTATAGGAGATGTAAAGTATTTTGATAACAATTGGTAGTGATCGGGTTGGTACTCTTCTATTTTGCGCCCTCTTCACCCACTTTCTGAGTGGGTACAATTCGACGTCGCGCACACGCCTTCCTTCCCTTCACTTGATGGGATGTTTATTCAGCCACCCACATGGTTACGCAACAACCGCAAGAAGAAAAACACCTTAGCTCAGAAAGGGTCTTGAACTACCTATTGGCTCTGACCTATTTTGCTTTCTGGCAGACTGGAAGCTATAACCAGCGCGAAAGGATTAAGAGAGCGTAATCGCTGACGGGACTGCGACTCACACGGGAGGGCCTCGCAGTAGGACTGCAGCAATGCAGTGCGCCTCGTGCTTATCTTCCCCGACGTCAACTGCGGTACTCGCGTCAATCAACAAACATTAACAGCAATCAACGGGCACACGAAACAGCCAAACGGACCTGCTCCGATAGCTAGAGCCCCTATCGACCGATCAAGGTCCTGGCTGGCGCTGTGATTAGCGAGCGAGCAATTGCCTCTGATTCGCTCGGCTGTTGTTGTTGACGCCGAACTTCCTGCCCTGCAACGGTTTTAACTGGCTCCTCCTTTTGACTTTGCTATGAGCGTATATACACTCAGTATTACAGGTGTACGCGCACCTACGCCTCCGCGGGTACTCTGACAGAAACAGCTTCAGATTAGCCCTGGCTTTCAGTTTTTAACAGGTGCTGTCTGTACCTGTTGGTACCCATAAGAACGGGAACAGCGACACAGCGTAATAGGATAACTTAACCGGAAGTGAGTCCCAACCGCCAGCGAATCAACTACTTTGTTAAGAGGCCACCTGATCTTTGTCAATAGTGTCTGTATGGCTTTCAGCGCCTCAAACAACTTCATAAAATAGACTTTACGTTACGCCAGTTACTCTAACTAACCTGAATGAATTGAAAAGCCTGACCACTGCCACCTTTCCCTGGCACACAGATACACCTAATAGGCTTTCGCAATTAGCCAGTAACGACACGGGTTTTACCACCCGCTATTTCTACACACGGAGCGCACACAGCAGCACCTCGTCTGAGAGAACATTTGCCCAAAGTTGCACACACAATCCGTTACTGATGCTTTCGACTAGTATCCTGTTATCCTGCTACCGCAGAGCTGATTTTTTTGCACCACTATTACCATGACGCTACTGATTATCACACACAACCTCATTAATTTTTTACTGCACGCTGGGGCGCTACCCCGTATCGACGGTATGATGGCTGATTATACCCGTATTAGATCAGTCTGCTGGTCAATTGTTAACCAGTTGACTAACGAATCTCTCGCTCTTTCGTTTTCTCAATCTTTCTCTGCCCGTGTCGCCTGAGCGATTTGGTGCTTTTCGAGCCGAGTCTAGCGGCAGGCAAGTAAATGGGGAGGAGAGGAGGGGGGCCGATCAAACAAATACACTTAGACACAATGTGGTCTTCGTCGGTATCTTTCTTGCTATTATTTTTAATGGTGACAATCACTCTCTTACAACTACCCTATAATGGGTCTCATCAGTCTTCGCGCGATGTATTGTACCGTAGATTTCTATTCGCGTTCCACTATTGCTGCTACCGTTACGTGGATAGACTCGGTAAACCCAAACGCAGTGACTGTTCTCCACGCAGTTCTTGTCGTCAATTGCCCCACTACAACCGGCAGCACTATGAGGGGGTACGACGCCTCTAGCGAGCTCCGTTCGGTACCGTCGCCTTTAGCAGTTTCTTCACCTCACCCAAACCATTATCATCACTCGCTTTATTTTCAACAAGATCAGACAATCTATTGACGTAGTGGCTGTTCACGGTTGCTGATAACGTTCGTTTCTGTTCGGTACCATTAGGTAACGTTAGCCAGAAGTGCTACTGTTTTTGTTAACGTAACTGTCGCTGTTATTACTTTTGCTGATGCTATTTCGACCGCAGGTAGCACGATCGCTCGCTGTCCACCACTGGAGTACCTCAACTAAGGCCACAAGCTCTGTCGTACTTGGCAATGCTTGTCGGCCAGAATATGCGCTCTACTGCTATCGTCGCTTCTGTCCGGGTGAATGCCACTCGCAAATGTTGTCTGCCGTTTGCCTTCTGTCCGGCAGCGGCTGCGGCTGCTGCTGCCGCCTGTTTAATGCTTGTTGTTGTTGCTACTGCTGCTGCTGCTGCCGTTGTTGTCCGTAAAAGTGGCTGCAGAGATATCTGTCGTGGACCCCGGTCCGTCCAGCTTCGTTCCAGACGATGCGATTAGCGACCAGCCGCAGCAGCAGCAGTAATCGGGCGTGTTAAAAGCAGTCAATTGCGCTAGACTAGTCCAGCGCAGGTCAGGAGCCTGCTTCTGCTATTGCTGGATAGGTGGGTAGGTGGTTTGCTTCTCGGCTGGCAGCAGCAGCTACCTGCAGGCAGCCAGCGCTCGTCCACAGGCCACCAGTTAGGACAGTCACACAGATCACACAGTTCACTCTTGCACTCCGTCACAATTCCACTGCGTGCAGCGCTTGCTAGTCCTTCTACTGCTTCTCCTATTCCTTGCGCTGCGCCTTTTGCTCCTGCTGCTGCTGCTTGAGCTGCTGCTTCTGCCGCTATTCTTTTATTATTTTACAACAAATCTTTCGTTCCATCCGCTGCAGCCGTGTTCCGTACTCTGTCTTGGTGCCGTCGTCGTCTGACGTCCCGCCAGCACACGACCACAGCGCGACTACACTCCACCGTGCGTCCGTCGTCCGAGGATGTTCTTCTCGTTAGCGGCCTCCTATCTCAGGCCGAGCAAGTGGTAGAAGAAAGCAAGGCAAAAGGACTCGGTTGGTTGCAGGAGCTAGTCAGACAGGCCACTGCTGTTGGCTCACTCACTAACGCGCTGCTGGCGGCGCTCGACAGAAGCCTGATAGGAAGGAAGGCAGGCACACTCTGTGTAGCAGCAGCAGCCGCCTTCTACAGCAGCATTAGTAGTAGTAGTAGCAGCAGCGGCAGCGGCAGCAGCAGCAGCAGCAGTAGCGGTGGATGATGGAAGCAGAGCAGGCTATTGATCGGCCGCCGGCCACAACTATCGTCAACGACGAGACTGTGGCGCCCCCTAGTGACGCTTCGCCTACTCCGACGTTGGTCTGTCGTCGGAAAGCAGCAGGCCGATAACCCTACGTCAGGCGCTGGATGTCGACCGGATCTGAGTCTCTCGAAGTGTCGCGACGGCCTCTGAAAGCCCGCCAAGAGGAACAGACCACAGCCACGACTGCCCTGTCGGCGTTGCTTATGTTGGTCTCATTTTCATTCCCACTGTTCGCCTCTATTATAACTGGCACGACCGGCTAGAGAATGGTACAGCAGTAATACGCTAACGATGCCAACATCCTTTTATCACCAGCGATAGGAGCCTCCCAGCGTTCGTCGAGGGATCAAGAAGCGGCTGTTGCGACCAGACTGAAGTGCTAAGTATCCGAGCGAGCGTCGTGACCAGAGAACAGCGCAACAACAACAATCAGAGACAGAGGTAACAGCAGACAACAATGGCATCGATAATAGCAGAAAATGGGTACAATCAGCTATTAAATTTCTACGATCAGCTGTACTGTACATCTGCCACGTTTGCCGGCTACTATTATTAGCAAATACTGACGATCTCCACCGCTGCTGCACTGATTAATGCTAGCAAGGTTGCTTTTGCAGATTCCTCCCATACTTCTGCCGTAGACAAAAGTGCGCCGACTGCGCCAAATGACGGTTGCTCGTGGTCCGCGTTAGCGGTAGCGACAGGGGTGGGAAAAACGGCGCAGCGGCCGCCGCCACCCCTGCCGCCGTCAGTAGGCGCACCATCACGCCTTCGTGCTAGCTTCCGAACGAGGGAGGTCTGACACACCCTTAGTAAATGCCTGCCTGGTAGACTGAAGATGGCAAGAAAGTGAATCTGAAATTGAGCGCGCACTTCGTTTTGGACTGAATCCAAGTCGGTTCCACTCTTAGACAAACCGATTGTAACTGTCATACGATCGTTATTGTATATAAGTGAGTACATGTTTTCCTCTTATTTAACCCGTACAAATATTGTTTCGCAGACGAGAGAAATGCGGGAAATCTGCGCAGGTCTTCTTACGAGCACCATATCGTCCTTATAACGTTGCCGTAGGAGACGTCCAGGGAAGGAAAAACAATAGAAGAACTGCCAGCGACTTCAAAAGAGCTCGAATGTTTTTTACGGGAAAAAATGCTGCGCGCGCGAACGATCGGCTACCTCTTTTTCAACCGATGCTGCGAAAACTGTTGCAACCTCAAACGTTTGGTGGTTTTAGTTTGCCGACACCTGAGCATGCATATGGCTGATGGGATTTCGAGTGCGTGAAGATCGGTTAAAACAGCGGCGGCAATAGCTAACATAGCACCAATTGCCCAACGTGCGGCTGTCGCCCGGACAAAGTGGCAGGACGAGGAACAGAGTGCGCGCCGGATACGAGAAATCCAGAGCATCAAAGCGCGCGCGCGCAAGAGAGAGAGAGAGAGAGAACCAGCAAGAGAGAGCATTCGTCTGTGGTAATGGTGGGGTTAGGGTGGTCATGGCGGTGTTGCCGCGCCCGCCTGCTGCTGTTACCGCAGCCGCTGGCCGCTTCCGCCGCTAACTCTACGGGTTTACAGGAGCAGTAGTCGCCCGTCTGTCCGTTCGCCTATCCATCCACTACCCGGCAGACCGCCTAAACGTTGCTGCCGTCTGCTGCTGGTGGCGCTGGCATAGCTCCCGCAGCATGAAGCACGGTTAGGTCGGCAGCAGCAGGCGATAAGCAAACAATTTTCGCTTTTCGAGTGTCATCTATGCTTATTCTCTTTGAGAGAGGGTTGATAAACGCTTCTTCTCCATACACGCATTACGCGAAGGTATGAACGTCGCTTGCAATAACACAAGCACACATTCCTCGCACATAGCTAATGATATCCTCGGGGGTTTGAGTTTCCGCCCGCCTCGGAGGCGGGTTACTTGAAATAGCGTTGCTAACTCTTTATACCGATTCTGCTAAGACTTTTGATACCGGAGTCGATTCTAGCAGGCCTACACAGATGACGTCATACGGTCGCAGTGGCATGACGTCAGCATGGACAAACCGTGGAGAACTGGAGTGAGACAAGGGTACGTTACCTCAAGCGAGCCTCCTGATAAACTACCACTACGGACATTATTATGTGCAGCAAATTATAATGGTAGCACACACAAACCCCACTAGTGGTCAGTTCAGTCACGCCACGGTAGTCAACAACAGTTAAACAACGGTAGTGATAAAAACAATAAAAATGAATTTATGAAAAATGAAAAATTATGAATGATAGGAACGTTACGGTAACCGCTGCTGCGTCTCCATGTAACGTCCTCATCCATAAAGGCGTGACAAACCATTGGTTTCTGCCATTGTCACATTACACACAAACTCAATTAAAAATTAGTAGTAGGCGAATAGCAGCAAAAATACTAAGGACTCGCGAGTACGATTAGTACACACAGCTGATACAGCTAAGACAGTAAGAACTCAGTTATTTTGGAATTGGAAGTGCCGAAGTTCAAACGATCCTGATCTTTTTTTCTTAATGATTTCACTACCTTACATATTTATTTGTGTTATTATTCTCCTCTCTTTTCGTTTTGTTCTTTACAGTGTCTACGTGATTGGGCAATGTAAGACTTGTATCATGCATCTGATTTACTCTGTAATAGAACAATGAAGGGTTACCCTTCAAAGTAACAAGGGTCTTGCCATTAGTTGGTCTCCATATGGTTCTCTCACACGTTTATATAAATAAGTATGGCCGACATTTCGATCTTTTTATGGTGGTAGTGGTTCGGAGATGCGCAAAACTTAGAGATTCTTTTAAAACAGGAACAAACAAAGGAACATATTTTATCTTTCAAAATGATTCGCCCAAACCGAGTAGGGATTTGTCGAATGCATCGAGACAGCATCATACAAAGTTGACACGACGCTGTGAATTTCAACATGTATATAAAAAAAATGTAGCTAAAAATGAGTTCTTATTGTCAGAGAGGTTTCACAAATAATCTATGAATGCACACAAATCTATACGCAAATGGTAAACGCAGCTGTAAAAAGACCATATAGTATTTATCTAGAGTTAGAGCTCATTTATCGTTCGAACCGTCTTTTCATTTATTCATTTTCCTTCAACATGTTTCCTCGTACTTTCAGGCGTAGCAAAACTATCGACAGATCCTCCGACCTTCCCGGCTTTCGGATTAAAGGCTGAGGTGGTTGACACTAGTTAATGTCAAGACCATTCAAATTAGTTAGTCGTAGATGAAATTTGGTATCTGCATCATTGCGTAGGTAAGTTTCGCAAAAGCTATTACGTTGGATACAAACATGCCATGCTATTCTTCCTTAGCCAGTTGGTCAGATCGTTGCCACTGACAAGTAAACAAAGCTAAATTCTGTTTCATTTCGAACTGTCAAATAAATAAGCGCTACAGTTAGCGCGACAAGATCTGTAATTGAGCACAATACAAACCCACCCCACCGACAATAGCCAGACTAAGCTTTTCGATTACTTTCACGTTCTTTCTGTACCTTAGTCTAACAATGGGAACGGTAGCGCCGCGTCACTTGCCCGTGTGAAGCTGGCCGCCGCTGTCAGTCTGAACCGCCGTTACCATTGCCGCTAGGAGGCTCACGATACGCACCGCCTCCATTGCGCTAAAGGCGCATGTCTGGGATTAGCGCCATCAGCCGATCGATGTGTCCCTTACCACTGTACGTCTGCTACAATATTCAATACGCTTGCAATGGACATAGGGCCGTGCAAATGACCGTGTGCGACTAAACAAAGAGTTTAGCAATTATTGTCCGGGTCCGTGGTCCGCTCGGTGGTGAATGGCTGTCTGTGTGCAGGGCAATGTATTTGTGTGTGTTTTGCTTGGTCGACTTGATTCCTGCGGCTTCGAGTGCCCTCTCTTCGAATCGCGCTGTCTGTGGCATCTAGTCATCAGAAACACGTTGACTTAGCCAGATAGCTTCGTTCGTGTTCCTAACTTATCGCAGATAGTTAGTGAACGGTGTGGAGTCCATTAGTGTGCTGGCTGGCTGGCTCGTTCCGCGGGCTGTTGATAAAAAGCTGACGTTTTGCTGATGAGAGGTCGTGATACAAGCACGCTGGCGAAGTGTTTTCAAGAATAGTTAGTCGCTGGGTATCTTATCGTTGTTAATGCTGTTTGTGTGTTGTGTCGATGCGCTACTGGATCTTATACTAGTAACTGAGTTTGTTTCGAGTTTTATGTCCTGTATCGCCGTTGAACATTATTACGAATGGCTGATAGTGATTTGAGGCCGGCTATCACTAACCGGCTGTTCAGCGATGGAGTCAGAGAGTGAAAAAAGCTTATAATTAAAGAAGAGTAGATTAGCTAAAGCCGCCAGAAGAACAGCTACTGTCATCTGCTAGAGAAAAAAAAAGTTAGCGAAAGGATTCCTCTATTTAGTGACGATTGCGACTAGGGCCATAAGGACAGTATAGCGTTTTTGTGTTAGCGGAGGAAATGAGTAATAGTTAATGTTGACAGAATATTGTCATAGTGTGTCCGTCATATGATCGAGGTAGCAAAACAACAACAAGAGTCACAGCGACAACGAGACACAAGATTTCCACGTTCTTTTTGTGCGTGCGTCACATTCTTACGATCTCTCAGCTAATTAATAATAGTAACAGCTGAAAGGATTGCGTCGCTCATTACATTTACGAGTCGTTCGTGAACAAACAGAGAAGGCCAGTGGAGAACCGAGCCTATCGGTACCGGACAACTTGAGCCGATCTCATCGTTGTTCCGGCGGGGTCATACACGTCGGTCGTTGAGACAGTTTGACCGCAGTAGACGTATTTGTAGCCGTGTTTATGTTCTGCTGCATTAGTGTACACGTCGGTTTCTAGCGACTGTACCTCCAGAGCTCAGTTTCCGTGTTCGCAACTATTCTAACGACAACCACTTGCGCTTGTAGAATTTTTACGGTGCTTCTACTAGCATTCTCTACGAATCGTTGTTTCTGACCTGCTTATCTTTAGATCTCGCTGGTCGCAAATTGTGTGTGCTCTCTTGAAGAAGCTCTGGCAGTCGATCGAATGCTTCTCGTCTGAAGCAGCAGACGAATCTTGGAATAGCAGCAATTCAAATGAGGAGTCGAACACTACATGAAAACATCACGTCTAGTGGATTACGACGAATCGTTTTGACCCTGTTCCCGTTCGTCGCGAAGACAATATCATTGTCACTCTATCTTCGTGAAGACGCATCATCATCGCATATTGCCAGACAAAATGGCCTACCGATTAGTGGATTCCCAGCTGCGTAATGAGCTCACAGGGCTTATTCGTAACTTCCAAGAAATGAGGTAAGCACGAGCTGTGTCGAGTAAATGTAAAAGCGAAGAATATAATGGAATTTAATGGCCAATTAATAACGTAAGTGTTTCAGTAAGTGAAAATTCAAACAAGAAAATTTAATCGCGTATAGCTTCGCTCTCTAATATCGTATTTATATTAATTGCAAAGTTCAAATACAATTATTTTCTAACTAATGAGTGTTACATTTTTTCCGCGTACTATTTCAGCGGACGTTATCAATGGAGTCACCTTAATTATTGCTGACTCAACCGTTGTGCTACTGCGATTTCGATCTTACAAATAACATGATTTTTTTTTTAATGATTGCGCGTCGGGTTGAGAAAACTTGTGGGTCGCTATTTCGGATCCCGTCAACGGTACAGTTTGTGCAAACAAACGAAATGTAAATTGAGTATTTTCGTCCAGTAATAGAATTAACCTGGATATCTAAGGGTTCCGTTTTTTGAACAAATTTCAGGTTTTTTTGTATAGTTGTGATGTTTGTAGCCACTAATCTATGTATTATTATATAGAAATGCTCCTTGTAAATCCCGTGAACATTGTTATTTTCCCGTAGTGGATAACCCATGGGTGTGCTAAGAATACCTGAATCTAGCCTTGCGGCTGTCAAACCCTTGTCTATGTGATGTTCGGGACGTCATGTATCTAAATCATTCACCCTAGTCAGCTCATTAGCAATAGCTTGAATGGTTTCGTAATGTCAATGAAACCCACAGTTTTATGATCCACATGAATGACAATAATATTGGTAATCACTAAAGATCAATGGGGTTCTCAGGGAGGCTTTTTACTGGGAGAGCTGTGTCAGCCCCTATGAATTATTAAATAGCACTCAAGCAAAACGACGAGGAACAGTTAATAACAGGTGTCTACTTCAACACTGTACTATTCAATACCTACTATACTATTTAATAATTCGGCAAAATTCTCTCAAGCAATGGCAATGTTTGATGGAGAACTCGATAATTTGTCTTGCTGTAGAGGACTCCGACACAGTGTGAAACGAATCGTATAAATTTATGTTGTAGATAAGTGATTGATACATCCGATCGTCATTTTTTGTGGCGTTTCAAGACGATGGTCCATAATGGTCGGCCCCCTTTAATTTAGCTGACGCGTTGATGCCTTATCTGTGCCTAGTTGATATCCGCAAACCGTACTTTTTTTACGTAGAGTTAATCTGAATTTTTGCGGTGTTTCTCTGAATCTGATATCTCTACTTCCTTTTACGAAGTTGAGAACGATCGTTAATTAGTAAATAAAGGTATTTTGGGTCCGCTTTCTCTTTCAGATCGTTAGGTCTTAGCGGTTTCAAGTACACGAAACACAATTTTCTTTTGCAAAAAATTATCGGGCTTCTAATATAGTTGCTTTCTGTTTTTAACAACAGTACTGTGTTTCGCTACGTTGATTGACACAACGACAGTCTTAGTCCTACATTGAGATTCGTACAACTCGTAATAACTCAGCACCTAGGGACTGCACCCGCTCGCTTTAAGTGAGCTTTATACTTTTTTCGTGATTACGGGTGTGGGATAGAAGTGGGATTAACTGAGTGTAGTATGAGCGCTAGTTGCTGATGGTAACGTACGCTGAACCTACGAAATCTGTGAGATTTTGCAGCCTATTGGGAACACTGGCAGGCGCCGCTACGATAAAATATAGGTACACCGGAGACTGCCGTGGGAATTAAAAATCGCTTGATTATGGTAAAATTTTGTTAGTGGCCGGAGTGTGACTAATCAAACTCGGGAAAATAGGACCGGTATGATTTAGGCTATCTGATCCGGTGGCCTCATTATGCCTGTGTCTGCTTTAACAAAAATTTGATATGCTTGTGAAAATTCTTGTTAAATTATGTATTGCAAAAAAAGCAAGTCAAGGCGCCTAGATATTCAATGTATCATCTTTCGGAGATTGACGGAATGCTCCAAGCGTATTTGACAACACTTAATATTATATTGGCGTCTAGAGAACATAGCTAAAACATTTACTAAAGACTCTATCTGGGCCACATTGTAGCTCTAACTTAAGCAAATGGTATGGGTTAGCGTGGAATCCACCATTAGTTGTCATCGTTTTGGAACAAGTTCCCAACCCCTTCTTTTACAATAGAAGCACCGCTGAGAAGTCTCATCCGCTATAGCAATTAGTCTCCAAGACAGACAGATTCACGAATATTTAATAGATATATTTAACAGCAAACCGGTCTCTGATTCTTTTCGCTTCACTTTTAGCTGGTCGTTACCATAATACAATGCTAATGAGCATATCGTTTAAATCTACCCAACGCTGAGTTACCTTAGTTTGAAATGTTCCCTGGTAAGTACAACAGTATAGATTGTGTAAAAAGCAATCGATAAACAGTAACTCGAGCCAGTGTTTTGAAGCGGGTCAAAAATAATCAGGAAACAAAGTCCCAAATCAGATTTAGTCTACTACATGGCTGCTGCTGCTGCTGCTGTTGTTAAGTTTTATAAAGTCACCTCTGCGCAATGACTGGTATTCGTTTAAATCGTTAAAAACAGTAAATTTCGAACTGTGAAGGTTTGCTTCTAAGTACATTTATAGAACCAAATGTGTTTTTGAAAGAATAATAACTTATATGTAAAATTAGTGAGTTTCGATAGCCTGTGTGTTTCTTTGTTCTCGTTTTTACTCGTATGTGTACGTTGTTCACACTGCGTTTCAGCAACGACGAGCTCAAGTGTATGATCGAATGTGAGGACGCCACTCTTGATCTACAGTTTTCCGACGGACCGGCTGCTCGAGGTATGGAACGCTCGCGAAACCAGCTTCTCGAAGAGAATCGCCGGATCGCTCGGGAGAATGTCGATAAGGAATCCCAATTCTTCGAATTACGCAATAGATTATTGCAGTTATACCACGAAGGCAAACAACTGAAGTCCGTCGTTGAGCAGCTGCAAGAGAATATCCCAGCATCGAACTGTCACCCACCTACCCTTGACACAATTCAGGCATTGCTGGAAGCAGCGGCAAGGGAAGCCGAGGACGAGTCAGAGGTACGAGAAACACAAAAACTATATATTACGTATATACAAAAGCACGCTGTCGACCTTATGAGGCTTTGAAAATGGTTGTTGCAGTGTAAGGTCTGCCGGCGATCAGCTAGCGACGTCCTTTTTGACAAGGTCCTTACACAATTATCGGTCGAGTGAATGTATACATATAGGTTAGGTACTTCGTGCATTCTGTCTAAATTCTATACGGAAAATTACAAATTATTCCAGACCATGGCAAGTGCCATGCATCGTTAATGGACTGTTTTGAAAGATCTCTGTTTCATATCTCATTATGGATAACCTGGCCAGCTAACAACCTTTTTATGTTTGTTGACGGTATACGAATTTTCAGAAAATTGCAAGTGACTTCCTTTCGTCAACAATAAATACGGAGGATTTTTTGGAAAAGTTCATTGGCAGTCGCAAGGACTTGCACCTTCGACGTGTGCGGGCGGAAAAGGCAGCCGAACTAATGCGTGAACAAAATCGAGTGCCGACAACGAATGTGCTCCCATTCTCACGATTCACATCAGCTGGCGTTGAATATCAACCGCCATCGTTGCCGAACATGGGGCCTGTTATAGGCCCTCCCAGTGGGCCAGTATACGGATCGCCAATGCCTTCCTACGGGACTTCGCAGTATCTGCCTTACCCGACGCCTCAGTCAACTGGTGGCCCAATAAGCATGCCGACGCCTGGCTTGTGAGCGACAGCTCCGAGTATAAACTGGACCTAAGAAAAATATCTAATATGGAATACAGATATGAAGAATGGTGAATCTATAAGGCTGGCATACCCAAGCGACAAACTGTTCTGGTGTTCATTATAATTTAGGCAGCTCCCCTCAGCCCATTTCACCCTCGTTGTGTAGTAAAGAAAAGAGCAAGATTTTGTTCGAAAACGTTCCTGTGAATTAGGTCTAAAATGGTTAGATGGTTCTGTGTGCATTATTTTTGCTGCTATTGATGATTGACTGAATGAAGTGTTGTATTGACTTTCTTCGGTTTATATCCTCTCCAAGAGTTGAAGCCTTCCTTACGAAACTATTTTTGCTTGCATTGAAAACCATTAGCTTTGTTCGTATTTGATACGTTATCTCTCGAAATTAGGTAACGTATAGGGAAATGAGGATTGTATGTACGGGATTTGCGTTTCTTCGTGTGAGAGTTCCACCGATCAAAATTCCCATATGAGGTACAGCAAGGCTATTTTTATCGATTGCAGCCTCAATTGGAACTTAAATTGCGTAGAAGATTTACAAGTGTTTGCGTAACTACTAAATGAATAGTGCCGTAGTTTATTTTTAGCTCTATTTCTTGTAGTGTGTTCGGCCCTCAAAGAACAATGTCCGTAAGAGCAGTACGCCAGGAACAAGCCAATTACTGCTCGACAATAACGTAGAGGAAAATCGTGGAAAAGTTTGAGTGAAACGTTTGATAGTAAGCGTTTGAATGCAACACCTTTAGAAATACTGTAATATTAGACAACTGTTCGTAAAGGCGACCTTGATGAGGTTAATGTTTGACGACAGACAAAGAAGTAGAAAAAGCATAGGTAAAGAATACGAAATATTTTCAAATTTACCCGCCAAGGTGGAAAATATTTGGGCTAGATTTGTTACACGTACAGGACTTTACTTTTGCCTTTGCTGATTTGAATAATGACGATATTGCGTGGGGACCATGGGTCGCACGAATGAAGTTTCTTGTATTCTTAACTTGATGTGTTTAGTACTATAGGAAACAAGTGAGGAAAAACTGTGGGAAACGTGTATAATAAAACTAATAAAGATGAGAATGTATTAGTAAGTGAGCCTGATATTTTAGCTTCGCATAGCTACATGTACGCGTTCTACTATTCTATCCTGAAACAGCATTCGGAATTCACTAGAGTAGAATGCTAGATGTAGCGTTCGAGCGCACGTTAACAAGCATAATTGTTTTTTTTTTTTCATTTATAAGCCAACTTATAGAAATTACGTAAATAGTTTCAATCAATATTTTCGGTGCACAAAAATGTATAATAAACTCTTCTAAGAAAAGTGCTAGTTCAATATAATTGAACTGCCAGTATTTGAAAAGGACAGTGCATCCAAGAGATTAGCTTCTAATTATTTAGAACAGTAACTGCAGTAAACAGATTTTTTTATCTACATATTTTATTATTACCGACTATACATCTTTGTTTTATCAAATAATCGCTTCGATATGGTACAAATTGAGATCATGCATTTCTTTTATTATTATTATTATTATTGGCTAAATCTCCATAAGGTCTATTCTTTAGTTTTTCTTTCTCTTTCTCTATTCTGTTATAGAAAAGAGAATGCTACCGTTATTGTTGTCACACATTTCATCATTTATAGAAGTTGATTTATGACTCTTTTCATGCAACTTGATATCAATATGGTCAGCCTTTTGAAAATCATCTAAAACTTTCGCTCTAGCTCCCACGTCGTGAACTTTTATATGTACAGTCTCTAAATAAGGTTTATATATATATATATATAATCAACTAGCCCCTGTTCTCCGTTATCGTAAATTCAACGCCTTTCTCCAGACCCGGTAGGTTAAATCTACAAAGAATAACCGATTACTAACTCGAGTGAATTTGTTAAGGTCTCCAAAATGCCCAGGAAGGCATTAAAAACATTACAGTCGATTTCCATTAGAGAACACCGGACTGCCGGCTTTGTTTGAAACCGAGTCGTAGCAGTCATCAGCCTCTAAGCTACAAAGACGCTGGCTACAGTGGCTGTGACACTGTCCTCGGGGTATTAATAATGCTCTATAATTACCCGTATTATGACAATATTATTTTTACACTATCGCTCCTGTGCTTTCGCTACTTTGAATAACTTCTTTTTTTGACTTAAAAGATTCAACTGACCAGCAGCAGCAGCAGCAGTGCGGGCTTTCGCACCATCACACCAATATCTTTAAGGCAAAAGTTCAGAGCATTAGGACAAATTGATGCAGTTATTGCAGCCATGTCACTTAAGATAAAGCGACGGACTTGAACTGAGATCAGTATTCGTTTCCACTACTCTGAACCAGGAATCAGGAATGTGTAAACTTATTCAGGTCTTCTGAGCATTCTGTTCCAACATGGGTTGGAGAATTCGTCGACGCGCATTAATAAACCAGTTGTTCACCTGGAACAGAACGTACTTCTGATGAATGGAGATCTTTTGCTATATTCCTTGATCCCCTTGTAACGGATTAGTGTATTGTAGGCTTCTATCTATACGATTCTCTTTGCTGATCAGAAATCAAAACCAGACTTTGACAAAAAGCGCAAGGACTCCATCGCTCTTTGCCAGCAACGCCTATGAACCTAACAAAGTTAATTCTGCCCTGCGAAAGGTTTATTAGTAGTTCGTCTACGCCTAATTATGTACCTGTAATAAAGACAGGTTTGTTTGTTCGGCGATGAGTTTTTTCTCTTCCTCGCTCGGATAAGGGTGAACAACGTGGGCGAAAAGCCACGCCCGCATTAATTCGGTAGCTTGTTTAGGTAGTACGCCTCGAGACGAACCTCCCATTGCGCCGGCAGCCTGCCCAGTTCCACCTGAGGCAAGGCCCGATCGTGGCGAGACCCGAGACCCTTTCTTTGCTGTGGCAGATGGCATAGGTGTTTCAGGTAAACTGCCGCTGCCTTCCTGCGAGTTCTCCCCTAAGCTCAATGCAAAATAGATTCAACTCATTGGTTATAGTTGTATAGTGCACTAAATAGGTTTCTTGTTTCGTTGTTAACTAGCTACGAGGCGTTCGAGTTCAGCGCATAATATTGCCCTTAGGCGCTGCTTCGAACAGCTGGCCTTTTTATGGTGGGCAAACATTTTCCGTCTGTTAAAAAGAATTCTCTTTAATAGTATTACTATTATATATAGTATTATATGGTAGTAATAAGCGGAACACTTGCCTCCACTGCCACTACTCAAAATATCGCACTCGTCCGAATCAACATCTTCCGAATCAAAGTGAGCGTCTTTGAGCAATTTCGATGAGTGCATCTTGTCCCGTAAACAGGCGATGTAACGCTGGCAGAAGTTGTTTCGTAGTTCGTCGACCTTACGAAGCTCTCCTAAATGTATACGCAACACCTAACAAGCACGCAAGTTAAAACGGTAAATGCGCATTTTACAAGCGAACGCTTACTGTTACAAATCGCGTTTGGGACATGACATATTCGCACGATGCACGTTATAAAAAGAAGGCCAGCAGATAAACAGTTAGCTTTAAGATATGTTTTCCTAGACTCAACAATTATTAATTGATTCAATGAACTTCTGATTACCTGTAGAGCATCGATCATCAACTGATCGATAGCGCTTTCGCCTCCACTCCAACACTTTGTATTCTCAGCAAAGGCTTCAAGTTCGCGCTTGAGTTCACTCGCTGAAGGTTCAGCTCCACATGTTCTAGTGGCCAACTCGCATTTTTCAAACAGCAATGCCAAAAGTGGGAAGAGCGGATGCCTGCAAGACAGATGCGGTAAGACATTTTGAAATCTTCGACAAACAAACCGCGTAGTATATGCTATTACGAGTATAAGATAGGACAATATACAATAGGATACTGTTTATCTATTGACAAATTAACGCAAACTTTATTTAAATTCCCTCAACATGATTGAGACACTGTGTCTGGTGGAAAAATTCCGTTATGGAATACTTGTCAATTGCGTAACATAGATTATAGTTTGGAGCTTGAAATTGGGAATTACTTGCTGACCTAAGGAGAGCGCGCTTGACTGTTTCGGTCTCTTCCGGTCCCAATGCATTTTCATCTTCAACGCCCAGCTCCTCTTCAAAACTGTTACATTTGCTACTTTTGTCGTTTTCACCCTTGACGTCACAGTCGGCGTCACTGTTCTGACCACCTGAATCCGGCCTAGAGGCAGTGTCCTCCGGATTGATGTCTTCATTATCCGTAGGAGCCACATGCTCTACGTCGATATCTGCGTCCTCATCTAATTCCAAGTCCTGGTCTGGCTCTGAGGAATCCGACATCCTGTTCGTAGCAGCGCAAAGAAAAGCCATTTTTATTACTTACAACTGTTGATGACAACAAGTGTATCGCAAGATTAATATGTTCTCCTTGCACAAAGAAGCATTCGTAAACTCTTTAGAATACATCGGTAGCAAAGATAGAGGTCTTTTGTTTCTACCGGGTTAGAGCTCAATCGTATCGATGGCTGAGGCATACTTTTCCCGCTGGACACTTAGCCGGTGAAGTTACCGCCAATGAAAGGTTACGGATGTGCAGCATTTATACTTTACATAATAGAGAAATATCTATGCGATTTTGAAAAAGATCGCTCCTGCTGATCTGATAGGACAATGTCAAAAACAAGTTAAGGGTGACACACTCTATCAACTTACGTTCACGATAGGAAAAAGTAAAGCAATTCTATTCGATTCATAATGCAGTAGCCCCATCTTCTTTTCCAGCAAATACATCGAAAGTCTGTACAACGTATTTTATGCTCTTCGATCGAGCAAGGCCGCATATGAGTATAGAAACTTCATTAATAACGGCAACAACAATTCAAGCGAAGCCACCTAATCGTTAACAACTAACGCATAATCGTGTCTAGCGGAAAATATATAGGAAAATCGAACACTGTTCTATTTCAACTCCACGCTATGCTGAGGTTTGTGAGTGGCACTTCAGCACATAGAGTAAACTTCAGGCCACTATCGCTGTGGCTACTTCTCTGTTCGAAGTGCGATCGACGTAGTGGATGAGCAGCGCGAAATCACACCAAAACGATAGTGATTAGTTGTATTGTACCTATTATTCATACAGCTATACAACAGATACACGTTATAGATGACGTTCGAGCTCAGACGGCGCTGTCCGTTTATACTCGACTTCGTTGAATTCACCTTGATCGCCGATGGCAACAAAATGCTGTTGGTACTCTTGTTGGTGAAGGGATGAGGCTCCGAGAAAACGTACACACAAGTATCGCGCTCTTGTCGAGTACTAGAAACTGCCACATGCAAAAGCAATTGTGGTAGTAACACACAGTAATAGACAAGCAAAACACTGGCTATGAATCGGTGTTCATTGAGGCTTCATGCGAGCTCCGCGCGACAACTAAAAGCACTTCAACTACTTCTAGAGTACTGTAGCATTGGGCAGCGGCATAAGCAATCTGTCGTCCTTTCAAAAAAATTTACCTTCTCGCACTGTTTCTTTTACCTGGAGAGAAGGCCACGGTCAGTGTGACTGCATTGATTACGGCAGCGATTGGAAGGCGGCAGAAAACCGGGGCCACTGGCGCTACGAGAAATCGTCGTTGTCACTAATGTAGCCTGCGTTCGCTGAAGCTGTTAGATACCAAAGTGACAACGAATCGCCCTGGGTAACACGACGGAGCACGACGCCCTCCTTTCTGCGGCCTATGTGGGCACAGGCTCCGATCGGTACTGGCCGCCAAGGGAGACAGCCGGCCATCAGACGAGACATTCAATCAATCAAGCTTCTCGGAGAGTGGGAGAGGCGGGCTCGCAGCCGGCAACAGAAGCTTGAAGAAAGCACGAGTGAAGCCTACATAGAAACTTCATTTTCGGGAGTAGTGGAGACTGGCCACTATGATATATAGTATTATACGTAAGACTACAATAAATTATATCTAACGAAATGCGTTCATGCGAACTAATTGGCGTTCTACTACAGAATGAAACAAGATAACGAGTGATTAGGGATGTCCTGTTAGGAAAGGCTGGGACAGTGAAACTGTAGCGTAATCTAAATTTCGAAACACCATGGGAGTATCAAACGTCAGGGACGGTACAAAGTACAATATATTAAAATGTATGTTTTCTCTATTCTGAAATCAGACAGGCCTATAAAAGAATATCACTCTCATTTGTTTATGTATATAAGTAGCAAGCTAAGTCTAGCCTGCATATGATGGGCGCGTAGACCATACCCAATAGGACACTGCCTCCGCATCACGACTTATACTTCGTTGTTGACGATGTATGCTCTCGAAGTATCTTTTTCGCTAGGACCATTCCCGATACCTGAAGTACACATTTAAACTAGTAAAGATTGACTATCTGAATCACCTAGAATGATTAGTCTTAGGAGCGCCTATAATTTAGGATCACTTTTCTCAACAAACCTTCATCAATATGTTTATGAGTCACGAAATTCGATCCGGCAAAAATTATTATCGGAATATCGCAAAAATCACAAAAGCCCTTGATAAGATTATCATTTTTTTAGCGGATATACTCGATTTTATTGCACATATGATTCAAGTCAATAGACTGCGTTAAACTTATGAGGTTAATTCACCTGTTAGAAGATTACACTGTACAAAAGCATTGTCTGACGTAAACCTTATACGGATGACGAACGAACGGCAAAATATTGTATTCTCAGCTAGGATGATATATCCAAAGAAATATATCTCGAACTTTGTTTTCTGTTTGTCGACAAAAATACAAATACTATCTAGAATTTGCTATATATTTTTGCAGTAATTATTTTAGGAAATTTTATCACACATTTTCCTCTCACATGACCATACTTTGGTCAAGATTTCGGCTTCCGTGTATATTTGATCTTTGCGTCCTGACGTAAGCACCACTTGGAAGGTCCTTGGTGAACGTGGCTTGAAACTTCAATGTGATTAAATTAACGCAGTACGAGTACAGTTTCTCTTATCAGACTCTACGGTATCTGAGGTAATGTTTAGAAGCTCAAATGCTAGGGTTAAAATACTTCTATCAGAGCCTATACAACATATGCTATATGCATATTAGTAACTTCGACGGCAGCCAATGGACGTGTAGCCATTGATATAGAATATTGAACATCTGCAATATAATCAATATAATCATTGGTCCTGTTGTTCTGCGTGTTTTTTTTATAGAATTCGCCAATGATTTATTGGGAAAGCAGGACTGAATTTTTCAAAGCCAGTATCAATCCAGTGCCATAGGGAAGCTTCGGAAACGAAGCGGATAAACTCGAACGAACGCTTAAGAACGAGTCTCGAAATTGATTAATTATTTATAGCGAACGTATACTGATCTTTTATTATATTTACCCATCGAAGTGTGTTGATTAAATAAAATGGGCAACCATCGTAGAATTATACAAGAGACATTTTCTTCAGTGTCACCATCTACTCATGTTTCTTGTGTTCCATTTTGTTTGTATCACACAAATTATGAGTCATCATATGGAGTACGATACAGAAATTTAGTTTGAAAAGTGACGGTCGTGCAACAAATTGATCAAATGAGCCCTTTGTTCCAAACAGGTTTTGATTTACCTTAATGAGATATCAAACGGCTACCTTTTGCCGATCAAGTCGGACATTTGAGTACCAGAAGTTTATCTGTTTTGTCTATGGTCTATTCCTCTTTAGACGGTTTGTTTGGGGACATGCTGAGTCGCAAAATACTTGATGCTATAAAGGTACTTGCTATGTGACCGTTTGAACCAAGGGACTCGAATCGTTCGTTGAAGTTGATTCGGTTGACTCACTAATAGTACGATAAATATTCCATTATTGTGGGGGGCAAGCGCTTCAGGATGAATTGTCAGCCACTAACCCCTCCTGGCTACAGCTGAAGGATGACGTGGTAGTCGGACAAACTATTTATGAGCACAAAATACGTCTTCTACCTCACTATCTCAGTGCAATAATACAAACGCAGAAGCCTCTCGGTTTCAACTCATTTCACCGCTTGTTATAACTCTCTTGTTTTAAAGTTGTCTCCGAAAAAAAAAACAACATTAGGCCTGTTAATCCTTTTATAAAACAATACCTGACTTTATTATTCGTTTTATGAAAAGAAGGAGACTTTACAGAGGCTCTATCTTCACGACCGTGACTCTATAAGGAAAGGGCTGCTCGTTATTCTTTCTAATAAAGAACTGGTTTTCGTGACCTGACTTGCTTAGTTAATTAACGATCTCGAACACTGCTGATTATAAAGTTCTTACGCTGCTGGGAAACGTTTCACCGACATTATATCAATGGGACCGTATCAATAAAGAAATGGTTTTTACTTCTCTTCCTATAATGAAAAGGATCCGACGAGTCCGATGACTGGCAACAGATTATCCATTACCACCGTTTATTTACTTTATTATCATCACAATAATATCAACTATAATTAAAATAATTAATAGGTTTTTGTGTTTATTAATATCTACAGAATTTTGCACCAGTTTTGGTTTGGTGCTTTTACCTCGTTAAGGCTTCTCACTCCCGTACTTGGCTTTCAGTTGGTGTTTTGTTAATTGGTACTCCGGCTGCTGCGAACTTTAACTTACATCATAACCTTTTTGGACAATGCTCATGTTACTGATTGTTAAACACCACCAAAGGTAAGTCCCCAAATTACGCGCCTAATTTGGATTCCCAAACAACTTCAGGTATCGATATCGGTAAAGACATTATATGTGCATAGAAGTACTCACTACAGCTGCTGCTCGTTTTACTACAGGTCCATTCCGTTATACGAGACACAACGATATTTTTATATTCATAAGCTTGACGCTCTTTAAGCTTGAATAAGATATAGGAGGGATACTTCCACTTCTACTCTATCTGATTCTATTAACGAAAGCTTCGCAAAACGAGTTGGCATATAATACAGATAGCGCTATTTTGGAATTTAAACATCTTAGTAATTTGGCGGCGTTTTTGTGACACGAAATATAGACTGCGAAGACACGTTAGTTTTTCATTACAGACGATGCAGTAATTCACTAATTGCTTTCTCTCTCTCTCTCTCTCTCTCTCTCTCCCTTCCTCTACATATATATATATAATCTATTGTACTCATCTATAAGGAATATGCGTAGACACAGAATTGTTAGACTTAATTTACTTCTCATCTATATTTGATTGATTTGAAAACAGGTGAAAAAATGACGTCCTAAGAAGACGATCCCAGATCTTAGAAGCGATGGGCCTTAACAAGAATATGGTCGTCCTTAACCTGTGACGAGCCAACCCCTTTTATGCCACTATCGAGCGACACGTTTTGCCATTCGGCAGGCATTCCACCCGCAGTATCCGTGGACTTCAAAGCGAAGGACCAATTGTCCGGGTTGAGCCCGGCGCAATGGGGTAGCCGAAGCTCGATGGGTTTCAGGAATTCAAGGCCATGTGGGCCGCACATAACCAACGGACTCAGCAGGGTCTCTCCTGTGAAAAAAAAGTTTTATTTTGCAGAACAAACAACAGAATGTTGAAGTGGACTAAGCGCGCAGTAGTGATTGGCAAAGCCCTCTACAAACAATTCTAGACTTTGAACATGCTTCAGCTTTTCACATCGCTAAAACGTGTCAGGGCCAATATCTCGTGCGTGGTTTATTGGTAATTTCAGTCGCTTGCTCCACTACCGCAGATTTCTACGAAGCTGTGCATCTTCAACAGCATACATACGTGTGCTGCACGTAGCAAAATTGCAGGTGAGAGGATGTACAAAGATCAAAAACCAGCTGATACAAACCTTTATAGCGGTCGAGTGGTGGTTGCATAGCTTCGTCCTGACAGATCTGAAAATAGACTTCTTGTTGGACGCCTTCAGGGATGGCACCCTCCGGTATCACTAGTGAGACCCCGGTCCGTTCTGAATACAGTCGGCCACCTGCAGATCCGAACACGCCCGAGACGTACGCGACAACAGTGCCAGCACCTGGAGGCGTCGGATCATCGCGCCGTTCACGAGGCCTATCTCCCAGACTGCTTAGACGGCCGCATAGAAATCGGCGCACGTCGGCGCCAAGCAAAAATCACAGAGATTCGCCGAAATCAGGCCGGGTTCGTTGTGCACATGACGCCAGGAGGACATATTGCGCCCGGCAGTACACGCAGAGGTTGGAACAATACCGGCAACGATAATGCCGACAAAGCAGGCGAGAAAACGATAACATCAACAACAATAAACACCACGACATGCGGTTAGCATCTCACGCAAATCAAGATGCACTATTATTTATTACTGTTCCCTTCCCATCGACCCAGCCACACCGTCATACCCGAGTTAACACCAAATAATACCTACATTTTAAAGTTAGATGAAATATACTGTTGTTGATCGACAAATTATTTAGCAAAGGCTTTTCTTACATATCGGGGGGGGGGGGGGGGGTAGGCAGAGGATATGGTCCATAAAAGGAGCGACAGGTTGTCAGCACGTTAAAAAAAGGAATTTTCGACGCAAATATCATATCCACTTGTTGGCAGGACGATGACAAAAAGGCCTGTTTTATCACTGTAGTGACAATCTGATATGCGGTAAATGTAATCTGTTGGCAAAAGATAATGGATTACCTTCAGCGGGGAGTAGAATTTCTAATGCGTTCGGTTCGGGAAGCTCTGTTCGCATAATTGACGAGAGACAAGCTGAACGTATTTTATACGGAAATTTTGCCCTTCGACCTATCGCCGATAGGTTTTCGCTTGCTGTGTTATATTATATACTATTATTACGGTTATGATAATTAGAATAAATTGTTATCTTTTTATAGCAGGCATTAAAACAGCGATAGCATAGAATGGTGTTACGGAGCAACTGTGTTGCGGGGTTAACGTAGAAGTAAAGCTCGCGGCAGTTTTGGTGACAACGTTTCAGTTGTGTGAAGTATAGGTTAGTTAGGACTCCTGCTGCTATTTATCGATGCATTTTGAAAGGCTATGCTCAGAGAAATTGGTTAAAAAATCAAAATATCTTTATTATAATATCTTTGTATGTATATATACTCATATATTCATATGTTTGCTCACCATCTTGAACAATTTTTTTACTACCTGTATTGGATAAACAGTTGTATTGCCGCTTGTGTGTTTCATTATGAAGTTCACTCAATTGTGCTCAGCTGATTCGTTTTTTTTCTTTGTCAAAGTCGATATCGGCAGTGCGATCTAGACGGTGCTTATATGGATATGGATTCAATGGTTTGGCAGCAGCGACAAATCAGCATCATGGCACCTATATCACACATAGCCAAGTGAATAGCATCGCTTGGCGACCATCTTCATAGACGACGATTGAATGGATAGGGCTGAATGAAGAGCATGTGAAGATTGCCCCCTTGATTAAAATGCAGAACCTCTCGACGAACTTCTCCTGCCATTCGCTTAAAGTTGTAGGGGAAGCCACAGTAGCTACTGGATGAATGTTATAGAAGTAGTTCGCTTCTCATCAACAGCTCGCATCCTTTCCTATTTGAACTTACTTGGCGTATTCATCGTCGACATCATTCAACATGGTACGTTTGTAAGCGGGACTATGGCCTAGCACTGGACCTCCGTGACCTCCAGAATGATCAGGCTTCTTATAGAGTTCAAAAGCGCTGGCCCTGTTCCCTTCGTAATTAGCGCCACCTGCTGCTGGATTTACTCCTCGTTGATTTAGTGTACCGGCCCCCCTACGTGTTTGCATATGTACAGAATAGTAATTTAAGCAAGAATCAATAGAAAATACATTAAACATATCTACACCGAACACCAAACTACCAGAAAATAATCACAAACGACATTTCAACTTGTTCCCTTAAATTATACAAAACAGCAAGAGTGGAAATACCAGCTTCAAGCTGTTTACATGCACCTAAAATAGATACCATTCATGCGACGAATCCTGTCAACATATTTTCTGCCCCTTATCCTGCCCCCCATGTTACTCATTAGGAGGTAATCTTTCGTGTGCATGAAGTTAAGGGAATAGGGCATTTAGCAGAAAGCAAAATGGGGCTCAGTTGAAGTCAATCTAATTTCATTCACGGACTGTTATTCTCCGGTACCTACCGATATGGACTTGGTGGATATGGCACGTTCAGATAGAGGCCGCTGTTCATTTGATACACAGAGGCGTTGTTTCCATCAGGACCCTGCTGTTGCTGATTGCTATACATCTGATTGTTGTTGTTGTTATTGACCTCGTGAGCCATCTTGCTGTTTAGAGTATTATTTATCCCGTTGTTGTTCATATGATTGCTGCTATTATTTGTGATAAGAATCTGATTCGAGTTCGACGAGTGGGTATGTGTTAGTGGCGGCGGTGGAGGGAATAGATTTGTGCGTTTGCTCCCGGCCCGGCTCACATAATTGTGACTGTCGAGCGCTACTGCAGGGGGTGGAGCACGGCCCCCAGATGCGCCCATACTTCCTGGGCCTCCGGGTGGTTTACCGTAAGTTCCATAGTCCGAACTGTTATTTATATTGTTGTTATCTACAATATGAGGAACAGAATTAATGAATTGCTAAGATTTAGTCTGATACAGAAGATAACAAACAAACCGGCCTTAAGGAATTGTCTTTAGTCCGTAATAAACGTGCATGGTTATCGTAGATTCATAGAAGATTTCGTTAATAGTTGTTGCTATTATTGTATTTGAAAAATCATTGCCAGGATTATAGACTCACTGTTTGAGATGACATTTATTCCCTGGTAAGCCGAGTACGGCGGCGGAGCATTTTTCATTACAAGGTCTCGTTCTCCAGGCGTACGGCGATCCACTGAACCGCTCATGTTGTGTGGTGAATTCATCGTATCATGGATCCGCTGTCCATTTGGGGTACCTCTGGCCCCCGGCGGGCCTACGCCAGGCTTTGACGGTGTGCGAGGCGGTGGAGGAGGGATCGGCTTTTTCAAAGGTGGCGGTAGCGTCATAGGACCACCCATAGGACCCATGGGGTTTCGGCCTACAAGCATAGCCCTTGATCCATATGGACTTTCGTCGAGTAGACGCGCTGATGGTGGCTCATGGTTACTGAGACCCATCGAACCTTGCCTTGAATGCAGTTGCCGTTGTTGAGCAACCTGTTGCGCATTGATGTAGTCTGAATCGGGCAGTGGTTGAGGAGAGTCGGTGGCACTGGGGAAACGGGTTGGATTCTGTGGGGTCATTCGCATCGCGTAACCCGTCGGAGCCTAAGAAATAATAAGAAAACATAGGCATACCATCTAACTACCATCGTATGCTGATTATGAAAATTGTTCATTAATTATTTTGAGCCACCACTGGTGTATTTGTGAACTGGTGATAATTCAATCGTGTGCTTCAATTCGAAGTGCTTATTTTAGACTTGTTGAAAATATAGGCAGATGTCGCAGTTGTCAGAAGTGCGCATTCGAATACTTGCCATTCCATTAAAACGTTGAGGTTTGTTAGTACGATCAACCTTCGGCGGCAGCTGTGACAGGCTAGATCCGGTGGCTCCCGGTGTATCTATATTGGCCTGCGGCGTGTGGCATGTCTGACGTAGTACTGCCTCCTTCGTCGAGTAGATTTCGTGGAGCTTTTGTTCGTGTAACCTTCGTTGTAATTGAGCCATTTCCGATGATGAGCTTGTGTACATAAGTTCCTGCTGCTGCTGCTGCTGTTGTTGTTGATGTTGTTGCTGGTGCTGTTGTTGATGTTGTTGTTGGTGCTGTTGCTGATGTTGCTGTTGCTGTTGGAGGACGTCAATAGGCGTCGACCGATCGGGGCCACCTCGCAAAGCTGCTAGCGATCCGGGAGCAGATGGCGGAACACCAGAGGGTGGTGCTCGCGGTGGCGTTGAATCATACAGCGGGCTTGAATCGTTCAGTTGACTACCTCCATGGCTCTTCTTCGGAATCAGCGAAGAGCTCACGTAGGTGTCATTGTCCGGCAGACTGTCGAAGGACAACAAAAGGTGTAAAGATGCGGCTCATATACCTATGATAGTGATGTCCTCATTATCGCGAAAAATGGTCTTGAATGCAGGCCCATAGATCAGCTCTGTGTTTTGTGCTTAAAAATCAAGATTACCTATTTATTTGTCCTTCTCCCAAACGTCAGTTGTGGGACCCTCAAGTGCTGATGTGTGAATTGTCAAGCAATCATATCTAATGATTATATGAAAGATATATGAGGGTGCTTAACGCATGTTTTTTTTTATCTAAGATTATCTCATCAATGAAGGTACGTTTTAGTCGGTAGAGTATACAATACCTTGGTTGAATACCAGTCGGTGTCGATTGCGAGTTAATTGCTCCCCCCTGCACTGGACTTTGAATAGCAGGATTTGCTGCGAAGGTGTCAGGAGCGCCGGCATTACAAGGTGTGGGTCCCTCACCTGCGGCTCCTTGATCATCTGCGGAGACGATAAGCGACGGGTCACTGGACGACTTCACCAGTCGGCCTGAAGATGCCACCACATCAGGCAAACTGCAGTTAGCATATATATGTATTGTTGTAGTAGTAATGTTACTATAGTTTCGACTCCATTTCCATCTATACTGGACCCGACTACACAACAGGGCAGGCCGAAAAGGTGTCAACCTATCGATATGTTTACGTGCACAACGCACAATATACTTCCATTTATTTAGTACCTGCTATAGCTTTCCCTTCCATACCCGTAGCATTCTTACTGTACAGTCAATCGTATTCATCCTATTCGATATTTACCGATCGCGTACGAGTCTTCATTTTGGTGCTCGTTAGCTAGCTCGATGTCGCTCTCTGGTGAGGACGCGTAACTGAGGCGATTCGGCTGTGATGGGAACAGGAAATCATCCGTGATCAGCGAGTCGGGCTTCGCTTCGGCCGTCCAAATTGCTTGACTCTGTTGCCGTTCGATTGCTTCGGTAAGCGTGCGAAACCATCCGTCACTTCCACCAGCGGTTACGGGAATCGTGATAGAAAAGACGTGTGCGTGCGTTTTCTCCACACGCGCTGCGTGTTCAAGCAGCTTGCGTGAGCTTTTCAGCCCACGTCCAGCAGGCATTAACGGTGCCAACTGGCTGCGGACTTCTTTGACGACATGTTTGCTTTCGACGCGCATGAACACCACAATCGGGTAGAATTGTGCGTAATTCAGTCGCTCAACGGTCGATGGCGTTACGTCGAGAACAGCATGCTGGCCACGTTTACTGATCTCTTTGATCGCGCTAAGGCGGATCACGGCTGGAGAGCCTGAGTCACCGCCTGCGCCAGGGACTGTATCAAATAGAGGAGCGGCAAATGTCTCGGGAAAATCGTGCAGAAGACGTGAGCGAGCGGCATCAGCTATCGCTCCTAGTATAACCACAGGTCGAACGAAGCCTGGGTGACGTAACGTCACGCGTTGGTAGGCAACCAGTCGACATTGCTCCGAGTAAATAGGTTCTGCACCATGGTCCTAAAAGGATTCAGAAACGATAAAATTTTTCTTTATCAAGAAACTACCAGCTCTGCCAATTCCGATTGCTGCCGGAACATGAGTGTCGCTTTGCTAAATTAAATCAAACGTGGTTTCACTCCGAAAGCAGTGAATCTCAATAAAACACATCTCTGAGGAAGTTTAACTTAATGATTGTAAAGACTAAAAAATACTTAATAATAATAATAAGGAACAACAGCTTTGATATAAGAAAAAAATTACTTTTTTGTTGCTATATATAATGAAGGTGTCATTACAGTCGGTTACGTAGTCTGCACATTGTATCTATTCAGAAACGATGAGTGAATGATGGAATAAAACAAATAGTTTCCTAGCAATAATACTAAATTAGCTATACAAAATAGAAAAAATATATATATAACGCTTGCATTAATCACATTATGAACAAATATAGGCGTCTATAATTAACAATAAAATACTAGGCCTGTGTAGGACTAGCGGCAGTATAGGCAAACTGTCTAAAAACGGTGCCCATCTCGCCTTCTGATTGGTGACGCAAACGACAGCCGTGCGCGCCAGTGAAAATGTTTACAGAAATTGTGTGTGACAATCATGCGTTATTGTATACGGATTCTCATACGAAAAGTTTATTTCTTCAAATTTCCACTTTCGTCTGATGGCCGTTGAGTCAGATGAGAGGCAAAATTCTGGGACGCGCGACGTCTTGCGAGTCGCTTGTCTAAGCATCTAAGCCATGCATATCTGATTTCGTTGATATTTTAAGTATAATTATTGTTGGATATATCTCCGATCTTTCGTAACTGAACCACAACTCAGTATTTTTATACATAAGACATAGTCCGAACTTGATTTCTTGCGAAATTTGTTTATGAGTCTAGCTTAACGATACGTTATGTTTATGAGTTTAACTTAACGATATGGATATTACACGACACCTTTGGCGAAGTGTGATGTATAGCTCAAGTATGAGGGAAGACTCAAGTTACTGTTGCAGTGTATCTTCCAAATAACGCAAGCGAAATAATGCAAAATGAGGTAACTTCGATGTTAATATATGTCTAAGCGTATAGCGCGTGGCTGTGGGGCACCACTTCTACATGTTGACTACAGAGCTGGGTTTGTTCGGTTGAATTTACAAACGATACCCTCCAAACAACGGATGCTTTGATCAAATCAGTAGTGTTTGCACTTAAATAGATCATACAAATGTATACATATTTAGCTTGGCTTGACTTAGTATCAAGACGTTTCATACGATTATTAACGACTGCCCCATCCAGATTCACGATCGTTGATTTGTTCAGTGCGCGTAGCACTGACCAGCTAAACGCGCTCGTAGTGATGCCGTGTCAGCCGATAAGACAACGACTGCTGCCCGCTGTCCACCGTAACAGCTTTACTTTTTCAGGTACTTCCACATGAACGATCTGTAATACTTTATTTCTCTCAATAAACTGCCGTCTCACCACAGAAATCCGAAGTCTGCGGCCTGCGTCTTCTAAAAGCTGTACCGCATAACTGTGTAATGTTGACGATATACTTCTCCGTAGTCAAGCAAATTTGATTTCTTGGCCCATTAATGTGTGGGCAATCCTGCGTAACATCTGTCCTGACTCTGTCCTAAATCATGTTTAAAGATAAAGATTAACTCTGCCAAATAGGGTGAATAAACACAGATTTCTAAGTATAAAATTGTACTTCGCGCCGTCTAATACTCCAATAAATATAGAAAGCTTGTATGTAATTAAGCGCGTCACCTACAAAGCTGCTAGCAGGGAGCTAGCACTAGCCGATCCATTTGTTTTATCATTCTCGTATAGTTGCCGTAAAGACAATACGATGTCAAAGGCATCGGGCCACTGATCCTATGCGTCCACAGGGCAACCTTTCTGTGATCATGGCATAACTAAAAACTTCTATGGGAGCATGCTCGTTTACGTCTTCGGTCTAACGTTTTTCGACAGTCAGCTCGTCACACCCGTCACTGTAGTGCTGGAGTGTGCATCACGTATTCTCTACAACAAGATCGTGAACGTTACTCGACTAAAATCTATATTTATTTTATTATTAACGCAAATTTTCTCTAGCGAAAAAAGCACCACCCTTTTTTCCAGGTAGATCTAACGTTATTGACCACTTGCCCCCTAAGGCACGCTTAACTTTTCAGTGATTCCGCCAATTGGTATCAAAGAACCTATCGGTAAGCATCCACATACTGCCACATTTGCGTCGCTCGTGTCACATAGAACCAGGATACATCGGTGGGCTTGTTGCTATTCACATACACCACGTAAGCTCAATGTGACGAAGTGTTTTACAGTGCCGATAAAACGGTACTTGGTCAGCATATAGGCTGAACGACAATGTAAAAGTTACAACCGGTGATTTCATTTACAATCGTCCCCAATACACAGAAATTATACGAGATTCATTCTAATGTTTCCCTGACTACGTTCGGTAAATAACAATGTTTTCAATCTCGCCGGACAGATAGTTGCTTCATGTTCTAATAGGCCCTTGAAGTCATTCGGGATCGAAGCGTGGTAGAATTTTCAGCAAACATTTTCAGAGTTGTTAACTCGCCTTCTGGCTATGTAGGCAGGGCAAAACATGGCGCAATATAAAATCAATAATAGCGCTCCTAAGAACAGCCTTTTATTTCAACACTTTAAAATCACAAATCGTTGAACCTGCATGTCTACATACAGTGTAGTCAGTATATGCGGCAAGCACCTGCGCCATCACTAAATAGGGATACTAAGATCTATACAAAAACAAGTATTACATATTTTTTTATTATTTCGGTACGACCTTTGCATAATGTAGTAAAACGTTATTATTATTATTATAATTATTTCGCTTCGATCACAACGATTCGAGAACATACGTCGAAAATTATTTTTCTCGAGAAAGATACCTGGACTCAACAGAGCAGTTCAATAGAGATCAGTAACATCATCTGTTGTGATTCAGATACGACGCTAAATCTCGTTTCTATTTTCATGTCTTTTTTAAAGAAGATGTTTAGCGCTTTATTTTTTTTCTAGTTTTACTTATAAAAGCTACGTGTTTAAGCAATCACAGAAATAAACTGTAGAAAAATGTGTGCACCTTTGAGAAGGAAAGAAGAACGAAATAATTTTGTGGTTTGTTTCAATACAAAAGGAGGAGGTCTCAAAGCAGCCGTTGATTATGCTTTGAGCAATATTGGAAAGCAATAAACCAGAGAGTAATTTGGAAAAAAGTGCCCTAAACCCGAAGAAAATCCTCTTAGAGTGCTTAAGTTAGGGATGATCGAGTTTCTGTACCAGCTATTTGACAAGGTCAGCATTTAAAGATAAGATACTTCCTCAGCTAGCTAGTTAAAGATCATTCGTTCTAGAAACGACGACCGTCCGATTGAGGACTGCCGTATTCATCAGGCAGCCTACAACCAGGGATAAACGACTCAGTCATACGGTACTTTGGTGCGGGCCTCCTTCCTACGTAAGCCTTTTCCTAGCTTCTCTGGAAGAACACAATATTTTCTATGATCACAAAATTCTTATCATATTACCTTTATAAGTGATTTTGAGCGCCGCTGGCCGCGCCGTTTAAAGAAGCTACTTCGGCTGTCAAGTTCTTTGTCCTTCTTGAGTTGAGCGGATTGTTCTTGAGCGTATTCGTCGGCCCGACTTGCATTGGGGATTACGCCCTTTTGGATCTCCTGCTGGTTTCTGCCTAAGCGATAACCAAGCCATTGTCCGACGGCTCCATTGTGAAGCGTATCAACAACATGAAAGATCTCTCCACTCTTGAACGACAGTGCGTCCTTGACGGCTTGTCCGGGCGTCGGGTCGTGGGCGAAATTTGTCTTAACGTAAAATGAATCGCCATGCAGTTGACCCGCAACTATCTCGTCGTATTCTAAAAAATAATACCAAATTACACGAACGAGCCGAAAGATTAAATTATTATTACACTTATTTATAAATATTATTGAATACTCACACGTCATAAACTTCTGTCTGTCCCATCGAAAACAATTAACTCGTCCCTTAACAAACATTCTCGCATGTATACATCAAGCAATGATTGAGCTTTACCTTGTTTGCAAAGCTGAACTTCGAGCGTAACGCGATCTTGCACGCGCAGAAGGAACATGGCGGCATCTTCCCGAGTTACGCCAGTCATATCCACTTGGTTGACTTTGAGTAGTTTGTCTCCAGGCTGCAAACCCTGCAGCGAAGCAGCGATGCCAGGTTGGACCGCTGAGACAAAAATACCCACCTTGTTTCCACCAGTTAGACGAATCCCAACAGATCCTTCAGGCGGCTTCTCTAATAGGACGGTTCGTACGGGCGCGTCGCAAATGGGCGGCCTAGTCAAGAGATAGAGATAATATAAAAAAAAAAGCAGAAGAAGACTAGTGTCGATGCTGACCTTACTGTATCTCGTTCGCCATGTATTATATAATTTACAAAGCATGAAAGTCGCTGCATATATATACGTATGGTTCGCCACATCTGTCGACGAAACTCTTTAGGCAGAAGGATATACTCTGGTGAAAGGAACACAGAAAGTACGGATGTATCTAGCACCAACCATTCCGTAACTATTGTAATTTTATATTTGATAAGACAAAATTAGTAGAAACTTTACATCTGAGGGGGTGTCCGAGCGGTAAGTTCTTCAATGACATCATTGAGCGGTAGGTTTCTTTTGGGGATTTTCGTAGGTGTACTTGTCCCATTGAATGCATGTGTAAGTGTGTTATTATTGTTGTTATTATTGAGTAGATTGTTATTGAGCGGTGTTCCGGGGGATCCGGGCGGCAATCCGAGCATGCGATTCTCTCTATCCGGCCCACTGAGAGTATTCCGATCGCCATTTCCTTCCAATCGTCCGACAGGAGACCTAAGTTGTGTGAGCTCGTTGGAGCTGTCATTTCCATCTCTCCGTACGACCAAACTAATGCAGTTCTTAACGCTGTCAATAAGTTTGCGAGCTTCCTTAAGTGACAGGTTGTCTGTTAGTTGATCATTAAGCTGTAAAAAAACAGTTATAGGAGATTGAAATAAGGAAAGCAAATACTCAATATAATGGTATTCGTTGGTTTACACAGAACGTTGGTAAACTGTTGCCTTCTTTTGCTGGCTGGCAACATTAATGAAGTAATTGTAATCTAACAGTATTGTGTGAGATATACGCTATTAAATATTTTTAGAAAAGGTTTATTTTATTACTCACTTTGAGCACCACATCTCCGGGCCTTAAAGTGTTATCCTGTTGAGCAATAGAGCGGCCCGCGATTTCTTTGACGTATAACTGGCAACCTAGAACAATGCCAAAGTCTTCCTTCTTTTTAAGTCTTTGCAATTTTACGGATATAATATTAGGGTTGGAATTGGCCGACGAAGACTGCATGGATTGAACGCCGTGCATGTTATTGCCGTGTGCGTGGCCGGTCGTTGAGGCTGGAGGTCCTTGAGGGGGAAGCCGGCGCTTGATGAGCAGTTTCACGACGGTTTCACAATCACGCAGAACCTGTACCGCTCTTGAGTAATCGACACGCTCTAGCGAGATCCCATTGGCGCTGAGTACGATATCACCGATTCTATGCCGACAATCAGGTCAAGTAATGACGAGTAAACACCATTAGCTATTAACACCTGATGGACCTCTTCTACCATTACACCTCCTGTGATCCTACTGCACTTAGTGACGTCAGCTATGTTTTGAAATGTATGCTTTTACCCTGTGCCGCGCTTGTGATGAATAACGTGAATTTAACTTACAAAAGTTTACCCTCCGCTGGTCCATTTTTCAGCACATCGGAGATGACAATATTCCCCTCAGGATTGTCGCTAAGCGAACTATCTCTGCCACCGCTGACGGCAATGCCGAAACCGTAGTTGGGTACCTGAATCACATAATTCATTAACAAAACTATTGCTGATCGTCTTTGTGTACATGTATGTATATATGCTAAAGCAAAATGAACATGAAATTTTCATCATTTAGAAAGCTCATGGTGCACCCGCGTCTCGAATAAGAAGAGTCCGCTTTAATAGTAGGCCAGCCTCTTGTTTATACTTCACTGGCATGTGTGACACGGATTTACGTGCATCAGTGACGGACGGTATAACTTGACAAATATTTTGCCGTACTATATTTGTGACTTTGTACATGTGAGCGATGGCAAATATCCAAATAAATTACACCGACTTGTCAACAGTTGCTGCGGTAACGACATCGACAAGTGATCAACCCCGCGATTGCAGTGTCTTCATGACATGCCAGCCGCTGAGGCACAAGACGCTTAAACTGGGAAATACTTGCCTCGCTAATAAAACCGTGTAACGGTACGAACTTGCTACGTTCATTCTCAAAGAAATAATACTTTTTCATTTGCGTATAGGTTATGTGTCGGGACGACAGTCGTCAGAACGATTCCCGAACCAAGATTAGTCAAGAGCTTCGGCAGCACCTATTCAAAACGTGCGACCTCTTCGTTAAATCGCAAGGCCATTCTGGCTTACAGTCATCAATCTCTATACAATCAGAGTCTAGTTTCGCTCGCTAGGAGATTAAACGATTGCCTTCACTGAAGGATTGCGTCCTCCCTTCTCTCCGCGAGATTACTACTGCTGCCGCTTACTGGATTCAAAGAATTGCATCACTGAAGGGTAGCGTTGAGAAGTAATAACATAAGGCTTCACTTTCGTAGCACTTCAATTTGGCATTGGTCAGCAGTAATAGCGATGTAAATGCTAGGGACAAAATCGGCCGTCGAAGTTTCCCGGCTGAGATATATATATATGTATACATGTACGCAGGCTAAAAATACAGTACAAATCGTCTTCTGCGTTAAGTTACAAAGCACAATCATCGGTATAGGCGGCTGGAACCTACTATGTGGCTTTACGACATACAACTTCAAACATACTGTAGGAGCTCACAGCACGCATAGACATATACAATGATTTGTAATAAAATGTTCGCGAGTGAATTTAAAGCCAAAATAAACGCTGTAATTAGAGTTGTTGCGGTGGGTAGCTGGATAATATGAAAGCATAGGGTGCAAAAGTAAGATTTTTTATCTTCAATCTTAGTTTACACATTTTTTCCAACTGAGTAAAAACAATTTCCGAGCTGAATATAAAACTATACACTTGCCACATCTTACCCACTCGTATTCCCTATGATTAAATGGGTATGAATAGATATCTTTTACAGGATAGGCAGGTCTATCTGAGATGCCGACTGTAAGATTTCCAATAGCTTTCGCCATCGGGTTCCTCATATCAGAGTCAAACGTTCGATCTACTGAAGTTAACGGCCCTGTGTTGTTTCATGTGTGCGCACACGAATTAGCAGAAGACACACACAAACTTAATTATCAGGTCGCATCACGACGATTCGACCATTGCCGAAAATTTGCCCATTTTGCATCGCCTGATTTATAATGTAAATGAGTTTTCACTGATTCTCCATCGATTGGTCTCGACAGACGAACGTGTGAACACCGAAAACGTTGACTGAGGTTTCTTTTTTCGGCGACGCGGTGAGCATTTTCTTCGGACGTTTCCGACGCCGAACGTGCAATGTGTGCAAGATACCATTTACAAATGAAAGACACACGTAGATAGGGGGTTGGGAAAATGTCGCATGACCCTTTGAAAAAAAAACATCTTTTCACGCTAAAATTATTTTGTTTGCATCGGATACAAATGAGCGAAAGTATACTAAAAGTATGAGGTGTGCAAACCATTCTTAGTGGGCCTGAGAACGCCTGCCAGTGTCCTGCATCTGGTGAACTGTTTGTTCGAACAAATTCGAACAAACAGGAACACAACTTATGTATTTACGCCTATCAACTATCTGATAGTTGACCTATATCTTTGTGTATGTAAACGAGATCGTTTGTGCGATATAATAATTCTGTCAGCCACTAGACACTTGTAAAAAACAAAGACGGAAATGCTTCGCAGTTTCACGGTGAGCCCTTAAATTGGTGACAATTAAAACAACTCAAAGATGACAATCGATTCTAGGTTACACTGCCAATCAAGGTTAAAATAATTGAGCGAGCCTACAACGACGATTGCTCTGATGATCGGCCAACATCGAAGTAGGCCCCAGACTTCTAGATATAATCGCCTAAATGATGCGTATTACCACCTTTTCCGAAATTTTGCCCATAGAAAATCCATTACGCCGATATCGCCTCCTATCCTCACATAAATTAAGTTCAAACTTTGGTCGGAAAAACTTAATTATGATCACACAAAATGAATAAATAATAATACAACAACAAGAAGAGTTTTATCAGAAAAACATAAGAAATAATGTAATTACACATGTGTTGTGAAACGTATCTCTGATACAGTTGTATGATATTATCCATTTGACAATATCATTCATCCAGTATCCATTTTGCTAACTCCCTCGTTCTCACCACAGAAAATAGGGCAGAATAAAATAGAAAGTTCCAACGGCTTTTCCTGCATCCGTCTACACGCCGGTATACATATAGTGGGTTTGATTGACTGCTTCATCTTTACTCCCTTATACTCAGACTCATGCGCAGTCTCTGGCTTCGACAACGTTAACCCGTACCGTTTCGAAAGCGCGCGTGTATCACGACACGCGTTGACAAAACATGCTACATTATGCACCATATCGTTCCCGTGTCTGATCATTGCAACCCACAACGAATGGCCTGAAATCATGGCAGCAGTATTATGTGCTTTATTGGCCGCCATTCGAAGGGAGCAGTATCCACCGACAACCAGCAGCACCGACATCTACTCTTGCTGAACCACCAAACAATCTCTTCGGCGACGACGCTACCGGCTGTAGCTTTTACTGCGAACTTGTTCGTCTTTGTCCTCCTTATCTGACGGGCGAATTCTGCACGCTAAGCATCTAACGCGCAACCATTAACATAAGCTTGCCTGTTACAGCCGCTTGCGCAGGTCCGCACACGGACGCAAATTTGCAGGGAATACCATGATAGGCCACGTAGACGCGCACTAAATACGATAGCTGTCGCACGATCCTCTGGATGTTGGCCTCTATCCGTGTTTTTCTGTTCATACATTTGCTGTTCTCCTTCCGCCCGTGGCAGCGGCAGCGACAGAACCGCGGCTATTTGTTTGGCTTTCCACTGCGCGTAACAGCCGCTCCCGATGCTGGAGTCGCAAGAAATGCCCTTGCTTGCACTACAAGTCGCACACAATCGACGAAGGTACGCGCGTCATGGTAGTTTCCAGCTGCCGCAACGAGTGTCGCGGAAGCATCGCACATTAAGGCAGTCCACTGGCGCTCTAAGCGGCTATGACCGCCGCGCCGCGAGCGTCGACTAGCGGAATTCTTGCTGACAACAATAACGAAAACCCTCTAGTGTATACAGAATGGATTTAACTAGTGATATCACTAGTACTGATATGGCCGCAGAAAGATAATGCCAATAAAAGTATTATGGTGTACAATATTTACGTATAAAAAAGGGACGAAAATAGATCGGGAAAACATACAAATGTACCGCTAGACTATGCGTGGACCAATAAAGTAACCTCAAGAAGAAAAAACCATAGGTAATACCACTACTTGACAATAGTCTCAATAGACAGATGGCAGTAAATGAGCTTTGAATGGGTGGACAGCATAAGCAATATGTACACTATGGCCTGAATGTCGTTGAGGCGAAAAGCGCCCAGGACCCTTGTACATGTTCACGAATATTGGTTTCAACTGGATAGGACAGCTGAATGATAGTGTCACAATAGGAGGTAGCATTGCAGGTATTTGCCTTAAAAAAGAATCTAATGGAAGTGAACGGAAGCATGAACATGTAAAATGCACAAAAAAAAAAGTGAAATCTAATCGCGAACGTATAATTCCATCGGTGGTTCAGTAGAATCACCGGTGGAATTATAAGATGCACTAAAATGCCCCAAAGAGCTATCAAGTGACCTAACACGTGTGTTAGGCCTTACGATGTTAAGCCTAAAACAAAACAGATGCAGGGTAATGTGCTGCTTGATCCGACACATGGGCGTTTATGGTGGCGCCAAAAGCGTATAATCAGCTTATGAAAATATTAGGCAAGTCTCGTAGACACATCGCTAGATTGAATATTTAGGATGTGAACACCTTGCCTGCCTCCAGTGGATAAAAGAAGGCTATAGCATGCTTTGAAATCTAACTGAGATGAAGCCCAGGACGGAGGACGTCACGAAAGCTTCGATTTATAATGTGTAACGTTTCATTCTAATAGAATGCGAATAGGGCAACGAACTCCTCCGTGCATCTTCCTGAAGCAGACAACGATTTATTGAAGATTCGTACAATTGTACGATCCAATCTTCCTAACCTGACACGTTTGAAATTCAACATGCTTGCCTATTGAACCATTTCTATAATTCAATTCTATTCAATACGGCCGGATGCGCCATAGCTTTGTTAGCTCATTGAGTTCAGCTGCTATATCCAAGTCGCATACATTTTCTACTAGACATTTCCGATACTCAGATCGACGCAACGCAGGTGGACCTACTAGCGTAATAAAAAATGCTCCACTGAGTATACTACTCGTTTGATTCTGTGGCGTGTTATAAAAACAAAGAAAAAACATGACTGTTAACTAAATGTCACCTCATCACCATCTAGTTTTTGTCTAAAAATCTAATTTTTTTTCCTTGAACGCCGACGAATCCGTGTGACGACTAAATTCATGTTGCGGTCTCGATGACTGAGCTACGCAATCGAGCAAATCAGCCTTTTTCGGCGGAAGCTTTCAGTTGGGGGCACAGGAGAATCCACCTATTGTCTTCATTTATTATTGGCGATAGCAGATGAACATTTGACTTTGTTGTGGAAATACGCTTTTACAAATCCCTGTACAAGTGAATTCCTTACCTTGGCTAGAGGAACGTTGAGTAACTCGTAACATGATTGCATGTTGTCCGTGTCTCCCACGGGATCCTGAAACGATTCAAAATAATATCGAATCTTCAATCAACATTTCGGTTACATATTTCACACAAAGTAACCTTTGTTCTACGAAGAAGTTCTTCTCAAATATTCGCCGTTTAAGAACCGTCTAAGGTAATTGTCATCGATTCCAGGTTAGGCAAAAACAACAATCGTTCGGTTATATACCTAGTATTATGCATTCTGAACCAAATACGACGCCAATTTCAAGCTCCTGTAGCTTGTTTTTTAATTAAAACCGTTACTGATAACGCATACAGTTAGATCACTTCTGTCGAAGGTCACTGTGACCGTTAATAACAACTTGTCGCTATCAATTGTTTATAGAACGGCTTCCAGTATATCATATTATAAATTCTCCCTCTCCCTCCCCCTCTCCCTCTCTGCCTATCAGATAAAATAATCCTTGATACAATGAGTTGGCTGTATCTTTTGAGATAACGGTTTGCTATAGGAGTGTTGGTTTGGTGTAGGGCTAAGAAATCGATGTCTCCGAAATGCCGCACTCACGATAAGCTTCTCAAGTTCGCTGCTTAAGCTCGTCTCGCTCATTTTCCCGCAGGCCGACCATCGATCAACGTTAAATCTTCCTATGACCACGCGTCTAATGACGACCCGATAGCAACGTGAGCTTTGGCCGATATAATGGCTTTGGCTAAGAGGATCAACTTCTCCCATTTCCTTCGTTTTCTTTTGCTAGCTCCCGATACCATAAAACAAGCAATTTCAGCGAAGCTTTGGAACCTGATTTATTCTCGCTGTATAATTAGCAAGCCGCCTGTCGATACTGTGCGGTAGTTCGAATTTTTCTAGGGTTTTACTTCAACGATGACTTTCATGGTTAGTGTTGGATATAAACTAGATTTGATTGAAAAAAAATTGTATGAGCCAATAGGCGGGCATTGGCGTAGTAAAACACGAGATAGATCACGGTTAAACGAACAAGGCCATTGATAAGATAGCGTTTGTCCATACTGAATGGAACAAACAGATAAATAATTGATTTACGCCAACGGACGGTAAGTCACTACATCGGCAGCATAGGCAATGCATACTATAGTGAAGATATGAACAGGTGTGTATGGTGATACTTCCGTGGCTGAATATCACCGTTCCGCGCGTTTCCTCTATCTCGCAGGCTAGCGTTGAAGGCTCCACGCTTTCGAGAATGTAATTGACTAGAAAATCAAACGGCAGTTAACTGGCTGCAGAAGTAACGGTCTTCGCCGGTATTTCGTGACAACCCTCACGCGGATCTCATTAATCCTTTTTGACAGATAAAGCGATGGCGCAGAAAGAGGCCGGCGGCTATTTCAGATCGAACGAAGTGTTGTGCTTAACCCTTGGCCTTCACCCAGCAAAATGTAGTTGGTTTAACATGGGACGAACCACGAGGTTGTTTATATTTCGGGGCGTGGTTAAGGCCTATTCGTCGTTGGCTGTTTGTCGCTAATCAAGGCGAATGTATAAACGAATTCATACACAGCTAGCGTGTTCAGTGAATATAACGCAAGTAACATCGTTGTCTCTGCCAACGTTACATTGAATCTTAAGGGAAGAAGGAATCGTCACCACAGCCCATCATAGAGGTAACGAAAAGCTGACGCTTCTGACGCAATACTGATGTCTTTATATGTGCTGACAGAAGAAGCCACTAAAAATCTAAATGGAGAGTGCCATTATTGCGCCATTTTCTGCTCCTAACACAATATTCTTACCATGAAAAAGTTTACTGGATGATACTAGATATTGCAGAATACGCTAGATATCACTCGGACTTTCTGTAATGGAACACCTTGGAGGCCCGATGGGTGTAACACCTTCTATGGAAATCCACGTTATCACGTTAGAGAATGACGTGCCTTTTCTTATCTGCCGTCGTTTGGTGCAGCGTTTGGTGTCCGAATTACGCAGATAAAAAACAATTAGTACTCAAAAAACTAGCGGCAGCTAGCTTGGACCTGATCTATATGTTAAAGTGGTTTAATGACTGGAACACTATCTTTCAGATCTATTAATCCCTACCGCCGGCTGCTTCTGGGTGTGAGTATTCACTACAATATTCGCTTACGACGTACCCATACGTAATAATGCTCGTTTTAAGTATACTACTTTTGAATTCCTTTCAACTTAGATTTCACACTGCTGCTACATCTGCATAAGTTATCTATATGCGCCCTATAAGCGTTTACATCTTATCATCGGTCCAGCAGGGTTGCAACGTGGGCATTGTCACCATTGTCGAACTGACCATCGCGACCCGCTCGTACTGGCCTCCATAGCTGACTCCCGCCTTGACTATACCGTCTGCTACGTCAGTCTGTTAATCGAGTGGTACAGAGCAAAAAAAAAAAAGAGACGCAGAAGAACTTCTGCATGACGGTAAGCCAAATCAATTAGTCGATCAGCCAGTGAGAGGCTTACTTGAGTAATCTTTACCGCTAGTCGTCGCTTTGCCAGTCATTTGGCTGCGATTGATCAAGTCGTCGATGATGGCAATGGCGATTGCGTCTGATTTGAAGAGACACAACCGTTCTGTTGCCAGTAGGACGGCTAAGGAGGCTAGCGCCACTAGCTACTTCACAAAAGCCTCGCACGCTTTCAGTTTTCCCGCGTGCTTTAAGCTGCTTGCCGCCGCCGTCGTCTCCTCTCTGCTATCGGTCGGCTGACTGCTCTGCAACGTATCGCGATTGTCAATCAGGAAACGTCAATGGATCCCAACGTTTTCTATTTATCTTTCCTTGGTCTTGCTGACACTGGTCGTTTCCACCAGTGACTATATTAATGAGATACGGCCTCTGCTGTAGCAGTGATGCATTTGCGATTTTGTCGCGGCTTTTCGAATCTATCAACACTACTGACCGGTCGTTGCGGATCACGTTCTATTGAATCCCTTGACACGATGGCTTCAATCGACACTGGCTATCGCGCCGTAGCATTGTTATCGAGAATAGCTCCAAGACGGTCGACAAATATAAGAAAAAAGGCGAACAATACGAAAGCGACGAAGTCTTTGGACAACTTCGTCAGCTGCCGCTTACGGAAAACTGTGAGCAGTCGTCGCCTGCGGCCGCAGCAAACTCTCGTTGGAGCTGATGTTACTGGTGTTGCTACATCTTGCCGTTGGTCTTCAGCCCTGCCAGATCGGGCGATTGGGTCGAGTCGAGTCGACTCGACGCCCTATCAGATGGGTCACTAGTGCCCATTAGACCGTTAGCGATCTGATGCAGTCCTGCGGGGCGCCGAGGATTTCCAACAACGGCCACAAAACCGTTGAGAACACAAATCTGCAATACTACTGTAATACATTCAGCGACAGCTCATACTACCGCACCGTTGGCACTTTCATGCTTCGACTCACCCCTTGTCCGTTCATTCTTGTTTTCGACATTTTATTTGCTGGCAGTAACGATGTTATCGACAGTCATATCGACGAACCTGCGCGTACGCAGGTGAAGCCTGTATACCCGTAAGACAGAGAATTGTCAATTGTAACTTCGAATGATAGGACGCGAAACAGGGTTAGGGTTTGGCTACGATGCGCCATTTTGCCATCGATGATGGCCTGGCAAAAATGCCTATGTGTACGCGCAGCCGTCCTGACTTATGAGGAGGCAACCGCGTTAGCGAGCGAAAAATACATAGCGGTGAGCAATAGAGTTTACTCTGACTGAAAACGTAATACGGAGATCAATGGACTGTTCTTCCCGTTCTATTGGTTTCCACTCAAAGCTAATAGAACGCTTAAATTGATACCGAACAAAGTAGAGACAGTTACTGAGATATTGTAAAACGTAGATTTTATTGAATTTTCAACAAGCGTCATCATTGTGTAAAGTGGTAAAATCTCACTTAGATTCGTAGAATACACTCTTTATTGGCAAGCAAGTTGATCAGAAGTTAACCGCACGGCATTTCATCGACGCTATCCATCTTTACCGCAAAAATGCCAGAAGCACGGTTCCGATAACGGTGCTTATCTAAAGCTAATAAATGTCTCGCATTCATGAAACTGATAACTGAATTCCTTATCAGCAGCTGAATTTGAGGAAGATAAGGATGAGACAATCAAGCAGCACCTAGTGACGTGTCGTTTGACCCGCTGGCATTTTATCATAATGGCAATCACCGCTCAGGGTTATGTCCAACAGTTTATAGAGAAATTTTCTATACGAAACAAATGATACTCCCTGTAAACATTATGTCAACGCAATTCTATCCGAATACAAAACGCTCCGCATCGACCTGATTGCCAAATGGACAATCATCTTATATTAATTAATACGATTAATTTAATTTCCATTTCCTTCATTTACCGGTACGACTATGGATTCGTTTCCCCATTGCTAAACTAGGGCTGAGTTGGGCTTTATGTGCACGTGGTCTGCTTGCTTGAACCTTTCTGGCGCGTACCTCTCGAGGCGAATGCGGACACGCAAGGCATGAAACGTTAGCCGCTGTTTCTGTGTGCTCAGACCGGGGGTTGGGGAGAGAATAGATAAACAGGCAATCATCGGCTACGTCATGTGTCGTATTGGCCTGTTGAATTGGAACAAGAGGGCCGGTGGGAAAGCTGTGTTCCACAGCATCCGCCATTGTCTGTACCGTTGTAGAATCGTGCTATATATAAATACATGTAAAAGCTAATTGGCAGACATACTAGTAAACAGGGACAGTAATAGCAGAATCAGTTATCTGATAACACGCGTGACTACGAAGCGCTTGTCAAGTGGCAATGCTCATGCAATAGGAGATAGAGATTTCTCTTGGACCGCCACCCTTGACTAAGCGTTTTTGTGGAATTATCAAGAAGTCAGCCAGAAAACGGTTTTATATCGCCCGTACATTGCTCGGCGTAATTTGCCAAAGCAGCACTAACAGCCAATAACAACGTCGTCGATTGGGAATACTTTCGCTTAACCCGGCTCGCCTGACGTAAATTATACATTGGTACTTTTATTTTCTCACAGTCATTGACTGAGCTATCGTTGCCACAGTTAATACTGCCACAAATGGACCTATCGCTACTAAAAAGACGCGTTGCCTACCCGCCATGTCAACCAGAGTCGTAGCGATCGCGCTCGCAGAGACGAACGAGTGTTTGATAACTTCCGCCGCAACCGTTGCGACTGGCGCCATTGGACCCACGCTGCATTAACGTAACAACTACCCGATAACAACAACAACAACAACTTTCACTTCCGTCGCAATAGCAGGACCAGCAGTAACAGGCTTGATTTTCTTCTTTTGTTTCCTTGTATAATCGTCCACGGAATAACTGGCAGACATGCCATTACAGCCGACGATTACAGCGACCGTTGATGAACATTACGACAGCGCCAGATAGCCAATTGCCAGCGCCCTCTATGATTCAATCATATCGATCGTTTTCGAATGAGACGGATGAACCCAGAAGCCGCTGAAGATGGCTATGACTGGAATGTCAATAGTATCAGCAGCACTAATGGCATCACTGGTTGTAAGATTATCCATCACTTGCTGCGCCTCAACGCCGTCCGACTGTCCCGTTGACAACAAAGACAACAACAACAACAACACTGTTAGGTATATGCCTTTCAGGTGACCGTTTGTCTTTTGAAAGCAGCTCACACGTACAAGATATAATATTACGGCCGATTGTCTCATCGTTGATTTCGAGATGAGAGGTTTTCTTTTTGCCCGCAGTGACTTATAATGATGACAGTTGTTGTTAGTATCTCACTATAACCGAATAAATTTATTGCTACCGTTGAGGTAGAGCTGGACCGAGGTGTCAACTGCGTGATGGAACGTTAATTTTAGAATATGAACAATTACAGGTAGAGACGAAGAAGAAGAACTAACGAGGCGCTAATATGGCTAGAAACAATGACGGCAAAAGGCTATAGAATCAAAATTAATACATAACGTATAGGACGGCTTCTGTAGGACATAACAGAATGTTACTGCACAAGGCCTAACTAGGAATATTTCAGTACTTGTAGGTTTTTTCATAATGGCATATCCATGATATGTAAGCAAATACTGTATTGGATATAGGCTGGTTACTTTACGTGTTTAGACCTACTCACTTTAGGTTTCGAGTGTTTTCGGAACCAGAAGACTTCGAGAACGAAACGGTAAACAGCGTCAGATCATGGACTCGTCCCATTTATGTGTCGTTAACCGCACAAAGCAACGCCCTCGATTCTTCTGTAACATATGTAGTCCGCATAGGATTTCACTCATGTGTTCTATCGTCATCTGATTCCTAAGCTTTAAGCGTCTTACTAAAACAATTTCGCCGACTCCGACTTGTCCTGTGCCCTTCTGTCATTCAAACTCGTTACGTATCAAACCTAACTTTTGTAACACCACTTAGTCTACCAGCCTGTTCAAACCTTCTCTACAAGAGCAGACCTTTTCCACCAGCTGCGTGTCGAATGCACACGATTACCTGCCTATGTTCCTGTGATGAAACAGCATCTCTTTCCTCTATTCATTTTAGCTGACCGCTATTCATGCACTCACTAGCGTCACGAGTGCGGCCGCATCTACCGAAGAAACCGAACCTGTTTTTGAAGCCGTAAAGGACACAGTGCTTTACCGTGCACAGAAAAATCTCTGCGATAGAAAGGAAAAACAAAAAAAAAAAGCACAGAACAAGAGAGGTTCTAGAGGATTAATGTCACCGGCACCACCGCTGTTTCACTCACATCGTCTTCCAAGCGCGTCATCTAGTCTCGTCGTCGTTCTTGTTGTCGCTTATTCTTCTGAGAGGGTGCCCCGAACAAGAAAGCCAGTGCAGCCGTTACGATAATCTACTCCATCGTACACACGAACGATTCGGTCTATCTTTCACTGGTCATATGGGTCTGTTACCCACACGGAACGCGAGACGCATGAACGGCAGGCAGAAGCAACAGCAACAAAAACGGACGCAGAATCGACCGGGTCGACCACAGATCGAGTAGAAATATTTTGAGAAAAGCCGTTGACTGACGCTTACTGATTGGCTTTCAACTGTTCTATCAGGGTCGTAGCCTTCTCTGCTGTGTCTCTTCCCTGGCTATAGCTAGAAAGCCGGCCTGCGGCCTTGTACTGTTTTTGGGGTTGCCGTTCCACAGTGATACTGGGCTCCGAGCCCTTTTTTCACTTTGTGATTTCAGAGTGCGTACCTGCAGCTGCTGTTTCATAGTTCGATTTCGCTTGGCTCACTGTCGAAATACCTATTCGGATGTGCCATGCGCGCATACGTATTTAGGCACGTTGGTGGTGAAATATCAATAACTGGAATATCAAAGCTATTCCATTAGTTGATGGAATATTGATCAAACATCGGTAGTCAGCCCTTTCTTCGTATTGGCTTCGTCGTTTCGTATAATACCGTCGATACGTGGATTTTACAAGCACAGGAAACTGGGTCAAAAAGGTCTAGGAAGCACACAAGTTTTATGTTTCCGTAATCCGCTTTGTCAATCTACGGAGAGCCCGATCAGCCGATTCCATTCAGCTGCGAAGCTCTATGAGGCAGTTATCGACAGAGAAGATCACCTTTACTTCGAAACAGCGGTGCGCGCCCACAGCATTTGGCGCGGCGGAGAAGATTTAACAAGAACAGCGACAACAACGACAGCGTAGGCAACAATGAAACCGGCCCAATATGTGATTTCTCTATTTTTCGATGCGTCAAAACAGCTTTTCAAGAAGAGTACTTTATATTCGACCTTACGACGAAGAGCTTTTAGATGTGATAGAAGCACTTTGAATCTAGCTTAAGTTATGATATGTATTACACTGTGCGAAGTAATAATAATCATAGTAATACTGCGTGAGTTGTTGATCCAAGCGTAATCTCTGATTCGCCTAAGTGAGATCTTCACAGAGGACTGAAACAGTAGCATTCCTATACTGCGATACGATCCCTTCGTTGCACGAATATACATGGGAGTGGCGTATATGATCTGATTCCTGAAAAGCGGTAATTTTAACAGCCCACCAGCCACTGATGATTTTTAATCAAAAATCGCTTAAAGCCCCAGAATTCCAACTAAAGAGAACCCGTCGTTGTTAAGGAGAAGAAACGTTAAGAAGTCGCTATTGAGGCACTATACGTAATTGCCTCACTCATTGTTACTGCACAGCGAATCGTCCTTTACGTGTCGCGTTATTATAGAACATCATTAAGTTAGCCGCAACTGCTTTATCCGCAGACCCAACTTTTTTTGCTGCGAATTCACCTTCTCAACGTTTCTATTGCCGTGAATCGAAATCCGGCAATCCAGTTCACAGCCTGTCATTGTAAGTGTAATACATCGTCTCTTGCGTCACCTACGACCCCTCATTTTTCCCAGATTTAAATCTGCGTTATGAGACAGTAGCTGCGGCAGCAGGTGCTTATTGAAAGACTACTTCCTCGTCTTCTTTATGCCCTTTACCTTGTTCATTATAGCACATTTGAGCGGCGTATCTATCTAGTGCTGCTTTTCTTCTTAATGTTTATTTATAAGGGATTCCACGAGCTAACGTCCGTTTTCTCTCTATTTCGTTCATGAGCTGAATCAAATGGCCTTTTTTCAGGCTATCTTCAAGCGGACATTGTTAACCGGCTAACACGAACGCTACATAGCTACACCTAGCAAGGACTTTGAAGCGTCGCAAAGCGTCACGTGGCCTCGTCTGTCGGGACAATGTGGCCAACAAACTTCGTTAGATGCCCGGCACACAAAACGCTGTCCACCATCGTTCGACAAAAAAAAAACCCAAAAAGCTAGACGCGATGCTTTTCCAAAAACGGAGACGTAGGTGGCGGTGGACTACAAGAAGGCAAATAGACTACTTGCCAAATGACACGAGTATCTTGCGGAACTCACTCGAGACAAATCAGCATATTTGGCTGTCGTGGCGTCGGCGACTCCAGCACTATTTGGTCACGTGGTCACTTCGGGCCGCAAAAAAGGTAAATACTTCATCCATCGTCGTAGTTTTTCATGCCAATTTCGCTGGGCTTTTCAACAATCATTCAAAGAATTTGATTGATTTGTCTCGACACGCATAAAATAGAACACATTTAGCCCATTGATCAGCCTGTCGAAAGGGATGCTAATTTGTAATAGTAGAAGTGGTACCCGTAATGCCTTCGTAAATCCGACGTTGATGCTTGAACCTTTCCATGCTGTTTCCCTCGCTGAAAGCGGTTGAATTGTTACTTCGAGTAACTACTGTTTGTGTGAGACCCCGACGGCGGTTGCCGCAAAGCAACTAAAACAGCCCGATTTGAGCCGTCTCTTGTATCTAAATATCTTATCTACTTGACAGTATCAAGATGGAACGCGACCTCCTGAAGGCCCATATGGGGACCCAGGATTACGCTCTGAATATGTCCAGAGCTGTTGCATCAGCCTCACACATATCGCAGTGTTGTCAGTCAACTAAGATCCGGATTTACCGCAATAAACTTGTTTACTGCAGTTGTGCCTAACAAGCCCACGCCGCACGGCGGGACAAACTACTCGCAACAGCAGCTGTTAACAATTTGGCGACATTGCCAACGAGGTCATTTAGGATCTTTATTAATATGTCCTTTCCCAAAAGGTTAAATCTAGAAGGTCAACACGTAATTGAGTTGGTAAAGACTCTGTGACAAAAAAAAGGCCAATAAACTCTTCGATTTGACAGCTTGTTGTTGCAGTCCTACAGGGATATTAAGACAGGGTAGACATGCCCAACGAGATCCCTACGAAAACACAGTTTAACCACAGACGTGTGGAATGTCGTTCAAGTGCCCAGAAGCTGTTTGAAGGTGGACGTTAGTCGGGAGGTTAATGTTGCAAGAGCTGCATTGCCCTTTGCACATGTGTTTCACTTAGGAATAGGGAAAAAATCTGATCTCCTTCTTGAATAGCTTGTAGATTTCTTTATGCCGGTGTAATATGACGGGTCGTGGCATGAGCAGTGTACCCGCTCGTCTTATGCTACCTAGATCTCTGCTACTATTCGAAACATGGGCTGTCATAGGCGTAGAGTTAGACACGCAACTCTCATACCCTAATTCAACTACAATAATAGGAAACAGCACAGCTGACAGCAAAAGTAAAACGTAAATCTCTCTATAAATTGTTGAACATGTTTAAGTACGATTAGGGAGCCAATTCAGTAGTTCCTACATAGTGCGTTTTTCTTGTTTTTTGGAATTTCTGTTGTACATTATTTGTAGTGTTTCCAATCACGATCGTGTACCATGCTGACTCGAACGGCAGGGCATCCAGAAGAGTACCAGGATGGCTCACAAACTCCACCCATATACATGCTAACAAAACCCGCTAGCTAAATGACACTGGCAATAAATAAAACGAATTATCCAGCCCATCGTGACTTAGGGAACCTATCACTTCTTCTGGCTGTTTTGACGCCAGCGAAATTGCTTGTTTGCTTACTGGATAAACAATGTACAGAACCTTATTGTATTATATGGATAAAATATAAACATGCGGGGCCTAAGAGCTTATCGCCAACTGATTGTCTGCAATTAACTAGCTTTCTGGTAATTTAGCTCGCTTGCATATATTTGCCTATTGTAAGTTGTCGTTTGTTTGTCATTGTAACTTCCATGCGGCGCCAAATTGCTGAGCGGACACGTAACCGACCCCAAACCGCCAATGGAGCGAAACAGAATTACAAAAATAGCCTCATATTGTTACTAGATAAAGGACCAGGTCTTATCTCTGGGCATATATACACCTGATATTTAGGGTCAATCTACTTCAGCTCTAGCTGTCCGAATTAGTGTCGTAACCACGACCGAGGCCTTCTAAGGTGGTATGACCACAGTTCACAAGTAGTATGTCTCGCAGTCTTCAGTGCCGTCCCTTACTCTTTATCCGTAAGTTAACAGTACTATCATTCCATGAAGTTGAGTATGACGCTATATTGCTCGACTGGTAGCATTTAGTTTACGGGGTCTTTTCAGAATCCTTCGTAGTCGTTGTTAACGCGTTCCACGAAGCCCCTTCGATCATTATTTGTCGCTGGCTTATACGAGAACGTGATAGCTGTGACGACTGGACTGCCGGAATATCGACGAGTTCGACAAATCGACCTCGGCCAAGAGGTTTGAGACGCGCGTTAAGTTGTTATAGGTGCGCGTTAACAGAAGGTATGATAGCAAGGTAAAAAAACGTCACCAGAGAGGCGTTACGTCATCGTATATAGCCATTTTATAGGTAAAATTGAGGATGATATCATCGATAACGATACTCGATGCGCTTGCTTGTTTTTGTAATGTAAAGTGAAATAATGGCGCTAATATTGCAATTGTAAACAATTCGATATAGAGAGATAAGGGTTAAATATATGTAAATTAACTAACAATGTCTCTCGTTCAATCAATTTTAGCTGATAGAAAACGACCGTGAAACTAATCCGTACCCCATTAACCGTTAGTAAACAACTGATAACAGCTCTGCCTGCGATAACTAAAGATCCGAGCCCCCGCACCGGGGTAAGGAGATCGTTTTCAGGTAGCAAACGAAACTGGTTAACTATCGCAACTGGCGTTAGTATATACTGAGATTGAATTCACAAGTAATAAGGTCAATTTGGAGCAGAGAATTCAGGGAACCACTCTTCCTATGTCGGTATCACTCTTTGCGGATAGCGACGGCCAATTGATGCTCAGGATTGATTAACCATTTTTTTTATGAATTAGGCTTTTGGTATATAAGCAATATACAAGGTAATCGTTCATCAGTCACATTTTGTTAGTTTGAACGCGCGCTTAAAACGCTAGTGTTTTTGCCTATCTCCATGATTCGAAACCACCAGGTTTCTCAACGAACGTTCGAATTCTGACAACGAGTCTCAGAAATTCAATCAGATCTCATCGATTTTACACGCAGAATGCTCACGTAGATAGATGGTGTAGCGCTAAATCAACCTTCCTTTTCAACGCACACACACAGGTATAATCGCCTTTTGACGTCCTCTTGAAAGCGTTTTTTTTCTTTGTTTTTACAAGGTGTCTGTAAATACAAATAGACTGCCGTTGGGACGTGGCACCGGACAAGAGCAGGTTGGTCCGATCTGTCAGGCCGGATAGGTTTTTTCGATCTTTCCACGTTTTTTGCCTTCCTAGATTCAGCTCCTTCTAGTAGCCGTTGAACGGCTCTGTGTCTGTTCAACGGCGCAACCGTTAGGAGATCCCACGGGCATCTCAGGATGCGTAGCCCCGCTCGGTTCGACTCATAAACAAACGCCAGCCTGTTAGAAGAAGGGGGTTAGTTGGTTGACGTTCACTGTTTCGAGGTTCGCCGTACTACAAACCATATTAAGTAGCAGTTCTATTATCAACTCGATGTGGTGCTACGATGAAACACGACAACCATGTCCGCTGTCATTCCCTCTTCGAGAATAAAAAGTAAACTAACGTCTACGTCAGCACAAGCGTCGTAACCGACAGACTATATTTACGTATAAGCATAAATGACATACGGGACTAATCTGTTTCACTGTAATAAGACTGTTTAAGCGTCAACATATAATTGATGTATTGAAGTGTTCAACAAGCGAACCCAATCGTCATTGACTTCTACAAAGTAGTAAAACGTTTTAGCGATTTTGAAGTTAATAAAAGGACTAGTTCTACTCCGAATCATGCCTTGATGTATCGATAACAAAACGTGTGCCGGCAGGCGATTCGTCCAGTACGCTTACCATCGATCGAATGATATTAAGATACTGATGTGTGGTTGGCGAGCAACATTAACGAAAACAGGTCGACGTTACGTTAGCATTGAACTCGAGCACCAGCTAGCAGGAGGTAAGTCGCCGATAGCACGCCCGCTTACCGGCTGGGCCTCATCTCAGGTTGAGTTCATTCAGTATTTGATCCGGTAGTACACACATCGTTGTCGATCACACAAGACAGCAGGGCCATGTAATCCGTGGGAACTGAGATAGGCGTCGGTAGAGAGGTGGTGAACAAAGTGCAAAGCTACAAACCAAAATAAACAGCAGATGCAGGTGTAGGATACTAGCTTTGCACGAAACAGCTCCGGTTAGGTCCAACATTGAAGTGGCAATGAGGCGCAGGACAAACAGGCAAAATGGTTCACCCGATGAATCCCCTGATGGAACTGCGTCTACACGCCTGGTTGATCAGTATCAACTTTCATCGCTTTGTCCGTTTGAAAACACCATTAAAGGATACACTGTCTTGACCTCTATTCACCAGCATTTCAACTGCCACAAAAATAGCAACACAGGTAAACGATAATTTCTTTCTTAGAATACGATGCACACTTTCTCTATCAGCTTCAGAGGATCACAGTTACCTACAAGCAGGACTGAGGTGTGAAGACGCTTAACAGAACAACAAAGCAATACACAGGATGCCGCTTTTTTTTCCTGAATTTTTCACGTCTACCTTAGCAGAAGCGCGGATAATGGCGCATCATATAGTAGGTATATAATATGAACATCAATAACGCTGACTGGATTCGTGCAACTCCATCTTGGTGATCGTGGCTTAGAACCAATAACGCCGATTGCACACGATTAGTTCCACCATGGACGTCTGACTCAGAGCAGTCTGTCCGGATAGTCGCTATTTACCTCTACTATGCAAGTGTGCACTATACACGAATTGATGGAGGCAATAATAATTAGTATACGGAGCCGGCCTCCATTTCATGCAGATGAACCGAAGGATGGAAGCAAACCCGAGCAACAATGGTTGAGTCTATTACAATGAAGTCGTGAAGCTAGTTTTACTGCGATTAGCAATGTTGGCGTTGGTGCTTGAACCCCCTTGGCGCGGTAATAGTATCGGGGCTGTTTTCATCGTCAACGCTACATCGTTTCACAGCTATCGCAGTTGCACGGACGTTGTTGTCGCTGCCGAAGGTAGTCCTCAGAGTAGTTTTAATGGGGCTTTTGCCGTCGTAGCGAAGCTGGTGTTGGTCGTACTGACCCAAGTGGTGCACATCAGACGCATCTGTTTCCTGTCCACGGTCGTCGTATCATGGCCGTACCGTTTAGCGGTGGTCCTTCGGCGTAAGCAGGAGCGACCGCGTTGTCAACGCACAAGCAACAGAAGCATGCAGAAGCACAGGGCCCAACGGCGGCTGTGGTGACTGCCTGTACTGCAAGAGAAGATTCTGACGAAAACAATGATGTCAACAGCAATAACAATAACTAAACGAAGATGAAACACTAAGTTAACAGAAATTTAATGACGGCACTTGATCGACGGAGATGAGCGACAACAGAGCACGACGAAGAACACGGACGGTGCTGCAGGCTCAGGCACAATGTACACACCAGCACACATGGTACACAGCACACAAATAACTGAAATCATAACGGGCACCGGAACACTATAGGAGCCGGCAGACAAACGATCACGACAAATACGACCCTAGCAACTGCTGTTCGCTGTCGTTATACTACATTTCCGAGTCAGGACACTTGGCCCCTCCCCTCAGCTAACTTATTTATGACTTGCTTTCCGATTAAGCACTACTCGAGGCTCCTGCAAGTGTCTCATGTATTCACTGCTAAAGCGAACGTTGTGGGGACCTGATGAAGCGGAAGCCTGAGCGCAGCTAACTAGACAACCTGCAGCATCACCATGGCTGGCTGGCTAACTAGCAGCCACTAACTCCTAATCGTGTTCAGCATCATCCGTGTGCGGGAGCAGAAAAAGATGAAAAAGAGAAGCTCAAAACAGCGACCCCATGCAACCCGGTGCCTATATTGCTGCTGCCGCAGTGGTACAGCTAGTGGACGTTAATGGCAGCATAGAATCGTTGCTAGCGCCATCTGTCGGTCAGCACACGAAACCCTGAAGTCGTACGTAGCGAAACTCTGTGCATATGATGCCCTCTCTCCTAGTCAGTATGAGCCAGACAAAGAGAAGAACAGCGGCGGCAGCTGCTGAGGCGGCACTTCTAGGAGAAAGAGAGGAACCAGTTTTTGCCAGCAGGACAAACCAGCGATCAAACGTACGTACTTTCTTTTTTTGTCTCCCTGGCTGTGTCAGCAGCCAGTGGGCAACGATAGCAACGCGGCTAGGGTTCCTTCCGTGACGGACTCACCTTCTCCATACCGACTACCGATTCTCCGATTCTGGCAACCGGCTCGTTAGCGGAATACTCTCACACTCCTAAACAAAAACAGCAACGCAGCACGCTTGAACATGCATGTAGTATATAGCCAACGCCATTGCGAGCGTTGGCTGCAGATCGAAATGTCAAAGATGAAGGCGATGTCTGCCTATTTGCACCACCACGACGACAACCTATTGCCCGTCATCGACCACCACAGCAGCGGCGGCACCTACAAAAGGGTGAGGGAAGCTCAAACTAAGACTGTTTTGACGAAGAGAGTATACGAGCTACTACTGACGCTCGTATGCATTAATTTACGGTACGCACTCGCTTCTGTCATGGAATCAGGACAAGACAGCAATAGCCGTCGTTGCAGAAGCACCAGCAACAGCAGCACGCAACAACAAACTATAAATGGCTCAGGAGCCGGACATGTGTATAAACAAGGGATATGTATGAAAACATTTGGCGAGATGCACATTCCACCAGATCGAGCCACTGAACTGTTGTTACTAACATGGTAAATGGGAAATGGTGCCATCTAGCTAACACCAATCTATTACACCTGAACAAGCAGTATGAAAGAAAGAGGACGTAGAGAAAGATAAAATCCGAAAGCTTGGGTAAGACGGTACAATGTACAGAGGCCGCATGAGGCAGCGGGTATGACGATGGCCATGATAGTCAACGAGAGCGAGACTTGTGAGCATGCGCTGGCTATTGAAGTAGGTGTCATGCTAAGACATACGGTGTGTATGTATCGTGCGTTTTGAATATTAGGAGTTCTCAAATCGATCCTCCGCCCAGGCTGCACAGAAGCATGAACATTTGTAGAGACAGTTATGGGTTAAATAAACTGTTGAGATTACGTAATTCCTATTAATTAATTTGGTAGTTTATTAGTTATACGATAGAATTATTCTACATAACGGAGTACACACTATTTTGCTGTGTCGTTGTTACAAAAAAGTTATAATGCTTTATAAATGTCTTTAATTTTTACTCTTAATAATGATAAAATGAGATCTCTATTTTACGCAGTTTTGAAAAGTGAATGAAGTGAAGTTCTTGTTATGCACATCCAGGCTCAGCCGGTCTAGTTAGATTATAGGACATAGGACAACGAACTTATAATTAGTAACGTTCATTAAGTCTCAGAACGTATACATCGGATCATGAATTAGAAAACGTAACCCTGACTACGCGTGCTTCCGAAAACGAGAGCCATAACGACAGCTTCATCGCGAATGCGCAAAATGTTCGACCAGTCGTGTCCTCTTCAAGCGAACCCTGTTTATGCTTGTTCTAATATTCAATGGACATCTACTTCCGCGCAGAAAAAAAGATACGCGGCAGGCACACTTGTTGGACTGGCGAATAGTCAAAATCATATAGAAAAACAAAACGAGCTTTAATAATAATAATAACTCAATGCTCGAAGAAAATGCAACGATTTGCCAGTTCTCGATTTTTGTGACAGAATATAAACATTTATACACATAGTGTGTGAACAGGAGCAGCGTTATTCCGACCGGGAAAAACATAGTTGAAAAACGGGAAAAACACATTGTTCCGTCCGAGACAGGTTAGTGTAAATTAATGATCTCCTATAATTAATTATAAAAGACACGTGACCTAGCACTAATTGGTCTGCATATCGGTATCGATTAAGATTTTTGTGAGAGAAATGTCGTATACTGTTTTGAATAATTGTAGGGTTGCTGTTCGATTCTTTCACCCCATACATTTGTCGTGATACTGTCGCCTCGTTCGTCGAAGCTGAACTGTCCGTTCTGCTACAACTTTTTTGCCTACCCGATCGGCCCCTTGGTATGTCCCGCTCTCGTCAGCGGTCCAAAAACCAACTGGGGCGCCCCCTAGGTTGTAGCGTCCCACAGTCGACGTCGACGGATCCAATGAAACCGCGCAAAATTTGATTACGAAAATCACCCGTACCGGGTAGACATTCGCTTATGAGAATTAGCAGACTCTATAAAATCGGGCCAATTATGTCACGAACAGAACCAGGGCGGCTGGACACTCGGCAGAATTAAACCTTTAAATAAACAGACAGTAAACAGTGTAGACGTATAGGTCAGTTAGAACGTTTCGAATAGTCTCTAAACATTTATAGGAACTTATATCATCACAAGACCAATGGAATACCATTAATAGCAATAGGTAGCATCGTCATTTTTTCTTGAACAACACAAATTGAAACAATTTTTCAAAGTTTATTTATTATTATTATTATTGACAAAAAATACTACAAAAACAAATAGCAAATTTAATTTAATGATTAAACTGTTTAAAAAATCACTCTATCACTATATGATATCATGTACGTTTGATAGAAAGCATATAGCATTTTGGAGCATGTATGTTTTAACTCGAGGTCAAAAACCGAAATCTTTTCCCTTTCGTCATTGTTTTACCATTCGAAAGATATAATTAGCACGTGAAACACAAATTAAATCACACTGCCGGATCGACACGTGGGGCTTACGCAGGTCCTTTGTATTCGTCGTCTATTAAGCGTTTGGCGGTTAGAGAACAAATCCCAACCCGTAACAGAGCGATAGGACAACAAGCGTAACATGCCTGTAACAATACTCAACAACTATATAGCGTCAGTACTGAAGACGCAATGGACGCCTGTAATGACCGTGGGGTTCGGCCGGGAAGCGAGATAACGGCTTAGCTAACTGAGCTAGGTACGCCGAGTAATCTCACTTCGGCCGAGGCAGCCTGACACGTCGGCGATCGCTGCCTTCAAGGACCGCCAGGAAAACAGGATAATAATCTGTAGTGTTAGATACAGCAAACGTACAGGTGTTCCTGTGCTAGCTAGTATTGCTAACTAAAGTTACAAAATTATGGGAAATCAGCCTCTTTCTAAGTGTTAGCTTTATCAAACGATTGTCAACTCTATGCTCTGAGTTCTTCGTGCTTTTACCGCTACAGGACACACATGCATACCTCGTTTTTTTTTTTAGTAATTCGTTTTTTTTTTTTAGTAATTCGTTTTTTTTTTTTTAGTAATCGATAGGTAGGTTCGCTAGCATGATTAGAGAAAGTCTAATGAATAACTCGTATCGTTAGTGCGATAGATGTGCCACAGTATGTAGATCGTACAAAAAAGTACATCTGAAATAGCTCGTTTAACATGATAAATGAGCTATTTTAGATGTACCTGGGGAAAAGGAAAGCAAGTTATAGAAGATTTTTGTCATTCAAATGGTTTCGTCTTCAATTACGTATGATGTCTGTACGTTTCACTTGTGATACTTAGTAGCTATTCTGGAGCAACGAATAGGATATACGTTACGACGATTACGGTCTCATCTCAGTTCTCCTTTGCTCCATTCGAGCTTCGAATTTTTCGAAGTCGGCTGTTGTTCTCTTGATGATCTTTTTTTCGGCCACATGTTTCGCTGTCCTAGCCATTCTAGTCCTAGCGACCTTGACGACACTTACCACAGGGCTGGTTAGTAGTTTCACATGAGGGTGTAAAATATTTACACTATGTTTCGCTGCTTGACAACCAAACAAATGCATACAATTGGAAGCTGCTGAATTCTCCCCTATTATGTTGTTTTATAAAGCAATGGTCGGGTATTTGCTGCGCCGAGCCCGTATCCTCCCCTCAAGGTATGGGCTATCAAATATGGCAACTTACGGGACGGCCCTATAAGAGAGATAATTTCTAGAGCAAAGAAAGGCAATGGAAACGGGTGCATTTCTATCTGTGCGCGAAACGATTAACGCTAACTATTTAAGAAGCGAAACGAGTTTTTGCACCTCAAGCAAGGTTTCACCGTAAAAGAACGACGTTGCCTTCTTCAAAACTATCGTTACGTGGTCACCCAATGAAGCAGTTGTAGTCGATTTCCTCCGATCATATCATCGTATACATGGCTATGGCCATATAAAATGCCAAATGAGGTTATTTAAACTACATGTCGAAAAACTGATACTTTCCGAATACATCCACAGGGATAAGTAAACTTTTGGCTTGGGGAGAAATTAATTTATGGTTTGATCAAAATAGATTCTTAGTTAGAACAGATACTGCTATAACTATAAGCTGTGGACCTCCTTATTGTCCTTGTGTGTCCTACTGGCGATTTTCGCGTTAATTATCTATTAACATTAAGTAATTGTTACTAGCTTTCTCTGATGCTTATTCGTCTATTTAATTTTGTCTAGTATGCAAGCCATGATCTTACACAGCGGGTAACGGAGTAATAATTGTTGCATGTAAGTGAACTCCGTGTCTCTGACATGTCTATATAAACGACCAAGATAAATAAAAAAAAAAAAGGACTATTTACAAGTTTGACATGAGCTCCACACGTTCAATAGCAGAATTAATAGAAATATTCTATTTATTCTTTATTGCAAAAACCACCGATACAATTAACTAGTAGGCTGTATATTCTATTTATTTCTACGAATTCATTTCACTATCAGATATGGGGCCTTTTTGAATTAGTAGGAAACAATCGGTTCTAATATCAAGTCTAGTATTTGAGTTAACCTGAAATTTTACAGATTTGCGTCACGTATTGCAACACACTATTGCGTCAATAAAACGGTCAAACGGACGTTGCCAGTGCTATATAGAAATGAAACATCCTCTATTGATTCGTTTTCTAGATGAACCTAATCCGTACCCGGCTCACCCTATCGCGTAAATGATGAAGAGCGTAAATGATACCTCTGTTCTGAATGACTCTACATTGGGACGCAGCCGTAATGTTCTGCGAAGCAATGTAACTGTTCTGACAGCGGACATGAGCATACTAGCTAAGTCAAACACTACGCTTTAAACCCGCCAGTGATTTATTATATTTCGAAGTCATTCCCCGTATGTTCATTATATTCCGTCAAAAAATCTAAGATCGTGTTGACTGTGCGCGTACTTCACACCCAGCAACCCTCAACAGGGGGCCCACGGTAGGATACTGGCGAATTCGTCCGATACGACAATACACAACCAGTCGGCGTAGCCGCAGTTTGGGGCGTACATGAATTTCGATTGCTTCTACGAAACCGCTTTGTTCACAACAAACGAAGCGCCTCACTTGAGGGGTAATCAGAAAAGAGAAAAAGCACACGTCTGAGCTTGTTAGATGCATCGCCGTAATCGTCGCCACGTTACAATGTAACCATAATAGATGTATGCAATCACGTAATGCATTTTGAGTTTAAGTTTTTTTTGGGGGAAGAACGTTCTCTTAAGATAACTTCGTTACTATTTAGTCGAATCAGATCGTTCCAACACGGCGCTTCATTAATAAGTATGCGTATAAAAGGACATCAAAAGATGTCGTACTTGTTTACTAAGCACGGAAAACGGCAAGATAAGTAAATGATACTTATCTTTTCCACAATTCGCCCCGAGGTGTGAATACTGGTATCAATGAATCCCTAAGTTCCAATAAGAGAATATCAGAGCTGAAACCAAGGACGTAAGTGCACTGAAACAGATAATGCAAGTAAGATATTAGAGGTTTGCTCATTCATATAGGTTGTCTAGCATGTTTTGTAGGCGCAACTTGAAGAAGCGATCCGTTGATCTCTTTCAACCAGAGGCAAATGTCATATGGCTTTAGCGAACTAGGTCTCTTCTGGTTTAAATTCTAATGTTTTGTATTTCATTATAATGTCGTTAAATGTTTTGGGCGGTAGGTCTATATAAAGAGTAAAAATCACTCACTGCGGTGGTTACGAAAACAACCGTTGCTATGAAAAAAAGAGTTCGATCAGTGCATCATCCTTCTAGACGCAAAACAAAAAAGTACGCAAGAAGAAATAATGAAAGGAACGCGATATTCTTGTTGGGCCTGCTTACAGGACAATGTTCGAGTATATTGAAAGACTGTATAGTTGTCCAAGTGGGCCCCACTCGTTTAAGGACTCACTTCGAAATATCGTTAAATTCGAACCTCAGCGCAGACAATCAAGCTTATAAAATGTGCTGACCTTTATCGTCAACTTTTTCATTGGCGGAACAAACGCTTGTTGTTGATTTGTTCCATAGAGCGTCGACATAATGCGATACCACACTTCCGTACGTATTTTGCCCCACATCATTGCTTCAAGTTCCGATACAAATAGCCGCTGGCTTTAATATTGTTACTGTATTATTAAGACATTAGGCTAGATACAGCTAATAAGCCATTAGACGAGAAGGCATACCACGTTAAATGGCCTATCAGGTACTACCGTAGGGAATTGCTACTTATGGGAAAGGGGTTTTTAGTTTGGCGCCTTCAGGCTTTAGAGGTTTCTTAAATCCATTGCTCTATACGCCGTAACTGATTTACAGTACGATATTTTTGATATCTTTCTTTTGTTCGTTTTGTAAGTATTCTCGAGCTCTTATATGGGACGAAAATACCGATTAAAAAAAAAAACGACATTTTACGAATCTCTAATAATTTCATAACTACGTTTTGCATAGGGTTCTAACAATACATTCGAGCGTAGTCATTTTTCTCCGGGCCCAGAAGAAAACTGAAGGCTTACTTAGAAAGGCTCTATACAAATAAAGCTGCTTTGATGTGGGTTTTGCATCCACTCACAAAATCTCAAGAGATCTACCAATCATATTTATAGAAAGGGGAAAAATTTGTCGGTAGTTCGGCTGAATACCCGCCTTAAGCGCTCTAAAAAAATATTTCGAAACACCTATATCGTAGGGACGGATCATTCTGTAGGGTTTCAGACGTTGTAGTCTAGCCCTTGCACTCTCGATCATTAAATAAATAGACCTCTTTAAATCAAAGCATTTACTTGTTGGTTATATGAATTTTATTTACGACACGATAGGATATACTTTTTGAAGCTGTCAACAATGGAAATAAATGATAAGAATAATATATTGTCGTTGCTGGTGACAAATCTAGCATTGCAACGGTACACGAAAAAAAATTCATAGGTGTTGCTGGTTGATTTGATTATATTATGGTATAGTTAATTAGTAGCTACTCAACTGTTTGTTTGACAAACATTTGTACTTTACTCGCACTTAATAACTTTGACCATTGTACGAGATCTGTATAATTAACTGTATAAGAGTAGTTATTTTTTTCTAACCTATAGCTGCTACTTTAGGTTTAGGTTAGGTATTTTGTTTATTGATGTATATGACTCGTTCCGTACAGCCTCGCGCAATCGGCGTGACACTCGTCAACAAATATAACATTGTCGAAGCGTCGCCGCCTAACACGGGATCATTTGATTAGTTTCAGGATAGTACGTTATCTATTGTATATATATGTATTGTATAGTGTAATACTCGTAACTAGGGAAAATTGCTCTTATAAGTTACAATCAATATAAGTTCATATAGCGCTTTTGTTAAAAATGTGCAAAGTAATGCAAACAAGAACGGTTTGAAGTGAAGAACCACTGATCAAATAATAGACCGAGTTCACAAACGCTAGGTTAAGATCTAAAATTAGCTAATAGATATCAAAGAGCTAGGTGTATTATCGGTAGCGATTACTTTGTACTAACACAGGTGGAAATTTGACGTTGGTCAATGCAATTTAGCTGAGATCTAAAAAAAAAAAGTCAGTCAAGAGCTTGCTTGTCAGATGACTAAAGCGACCCATTCTCTGTAAAGTACATTTTCACGTTTTCGACCTTCAATAAGTTTATAATGATATTCAGTGGGGCTAGATCAAATAGGGATTACTTCGACCGGAAGCCACCGGTCTGACTTCCAACGCCAGGATGACGTACGGCAGGTGCCGTATGACCGTTTAACCGGTCGGTGGTAGATCTGGAACACTTTTGTAATGCAGAGGCGAAAACGAACACTGGTCTGACTCCTCAGAGTGTACGCAATGGCTCTGAGGCATTGATCAATGTAGTTTAACTTATTATATATTTATTATACATTACGAAACTAATATAGTGACGGGCCGGTGTCTGTGCAGAACGGCAGGTATCGTTATTCCATATGGCCTATAGTTTCCTCGTGCTGAGATTCTTGCGGGGGCTCAATATGACATGTCGTGCACAATGTCGACCCTCCCGTGAGCATCCGTGTCGCGCGCTCTTTGAGCATCATCTATAGCTAGACGGCATTGCAAGCTTAAGGTTGTGCAAGAATCATCTAGACCGTGCTGATAGAGCCCCGCCTTACGCGGAAAGGGCCGACCTGACGTCATCAGGGCGGGCCCTAGGACATTGTTTAAAAGAGTACGCGTAGCAAGTTGCCGTACATGCAAACCGAATTGGCGAGGGATACATTACGGAGACACGGATGCGCAGGAGGTAAGTGGAATAACAGGGAGCTGTTAAAGTCGGCAACATACGATCAGATTATCTATTTTTTTGGTTTTCCTTTTCTCCCGAAAGGAATAGGACATGATTGCGCGTCATGATTTACTCTAAGTTCCGTTAACTAACTTCTGTTTAACTACAGATATGAGCAATAAGAATCTGGTTGAGTGAAAAAAAACTTACTTGATATGGATCGGTAAGTACGTGAGGCGCACATCGAATAAATAGATGAAATTCACGCAATTGGATTGCCAAATTTCTATTTATCATTCCTAATTATTTCTATTTTTTTGCGGAACACCGCATATTCGAACTCAGTCCATCAGGGTGGGTGACAGGGTGGAATTAGGCGCAACAGGAACTTGGCCTGTTTTAGTGGATAATCTAGCTGTGACCCTGCGCAAAGAAATCAGTTCGTTCTTCTGTTACATCTTACGCCAGCGCAATGTTTATTGGGCGAATCTTATCGTACACATTTGCTTAGACTTGCGCCAATCCATAACTAGGTTCGTGGTATATGGTAAACTGGATGCGGCTAAGGACAAAAACATCCTAATGGAATTAAGTTGAGCCTGTGTGTTATTAAGGCTAACACTTGAAATCCATGATGGGGTACTAAAGTAGTCAATCGATCTTCAAAGTTGTGTCTGTCTTACAAGAAATATTCACTAAGTTGTTTAAGTTCTCAGTTCTTATTCCTACGATATCTATTGTCGATGTGAATCTCTGCGTTTTCAAGCGTCTTTTGTGAAACCACAAAAACATGAAAGCTTGACCTTCATTCTGGTGAAACACCTACATTGATGTACATATATATGTACGTGATCCAACTAAGCTACAAAGGTGGATTATCTAATCTGATATTAGAGACTAGTGAGACAGTTGAAGTTCACAAAATTTAAAGATGGTCTATGATATGGACATAGATTATATTTCGCCTGAGAAAATTTTGTTCCATTGTCCAGTTTTGCAGAGTTAGTGAGCGCGCCCCCCCCCCCCCCCCCCCCGCACCCCTGGTTCAACCGAAACAAGGCCCGAGTCGGCTACATATGACATTATTTTTCCCTTGTTTATTACAGTGGTATGTACTGTAGCGTTATCACAAGCTTTATCCTAGAGCAAATAACCTTTTCTAAACAGTAAGCAACAGAGATCCAATCAAGACCTTAAGCTATATTTTATGATAATCTTTGTTCAAAATTGCCTTTGCGGACAATTACGGGTCAAAAAACCTGGTCAACCTCTATGTCTGATGAGTTTTACGTCCGGTACCGCCGTTAGGCATAATTCCATCGGAGAAACGGCTGGCTTCCAGCACGAAAAGAACCGCGTGTCAATGTCCGGCTTCGAGCCTAACTGCCAGCTTTCTTCAGCGATTCTATAAAGGAACACCATTGACTGGAACACGTGCTCCTTAAGTTTAGTATCCAATGAATATCCTTTTCTGGGGTCCCGGGTTATGTTCAACCACGACCTAACTCCAAGCTACGATTGGAGTGGTGCTTAATCTCATCAAACTCTTAATATATTGCTATGCCTAAAATAGTCCACCTATATGGAGTGTTCTTCTACTGCCGAGGGGTTTAAGACATTCACGCTTCTTATATTTTTATTCAGGAGAATTTATCTCAGAAACATGTTGTTATATACACCCATTTGTTGGGTCGAGTGGGTGAATGTCCAGCAGGTTATGCGTGACTAACTGAAGTGTAATAATCTTAAAGCAACCCTCTGCGCGATTCCTTTTGATTTTTTTGAAGAAAGCAAACATTTTAAATATGCGTTTCACAGGGCGTCAAGCTTTGAACAAAATGTCGAACAGATGCTACGATTATAGCAGAATTCACCATTTTCCTCAATCGTCTCCGTTTCTTTTCTATCTATGTATTAAAATAAATGTCACAAAAAAAGAAGAAATTAAGTTAACTTGCCTGTAAGGTCGCCTTTAAACCTAGGTGCAACTGTCTCGTCGATTTTGCACAGGGCTGAATGACCTGTCAGACGTCGTGTGAAGGAAATCAAGCGGTGCCTCAGATTGTAAGCACATTTATTTTTACTATAGTCAGTTTGGTTAAATTTGGTAATAGAGGATAACTTAAGCTTTGTTAGAGGTTGGCCAGCATCTGCATATCTACGTAACGGCTCGTTTAGTGGTGTTGCGGCGATATTGCCGTGATAGACTTCATTCATATTGGGATAGTGTTTAACGAAATTTCTTAAACAGTCCTTTGACAAAAGATTATGCAAACGGAGACCATTAGTCGAAAGTGTGTACTAGACTCATACGCTTACAGAGTCTTGATCGCAGTGAAGTTCTTTCCGTCGTCTGATACCACTCATGGCAATCTCCTCAGTTTCAAGGAACCGTGGAAACTTCGAAGTTTTAGGACTCAGTTCTATTCTTTTTGTAATAGTTTATATGAAGTGATTTTTTTTAAAAATACCACGTTTGACTACGCATCGATAATAATAATAGAAAAATCGTACCCATTGGCCAGTGAGTAAGTTATTCCGTACGAATAGTTTACCAGTGCTGCTGGGGGCTAGTGAGATTTAATCAAGGAACGCTTCTGCCTGCCTAATAGCCACTGGTTCTAGTCAAGAGTTTTCCCACTTACAGGAACATTGTAATTAATGCATTATAATTAGCATGAATAGAATAGCGTATGGTTCGACTAATGAGCTTGTTTCTTTGCCATGCTGCAGACCTTTTACGTGCTGTTTATAGTAATTATTTCACCTGATAAACTTTTAGTCCTGTACAGATGCCATAGATATTTGTTTATTTAAAACGTTTATATATATCCCATTGTGCGCCAGACAACATGAACTTAGCTAAAGTATCGGAGTCTTATGCGTCCTTTGAAAAGCGCGGTTCAATTCATCTGAAGGATGTTGTCGGCAATCCGCAATTACTCAATCTGACGGAAAATCACAGCCGAAAACATTTGTCGAATAAAATCGTCGCCTCAAATAGTAGTGATGAAATAGATACCCATCTACCTCATTGCTTGAATTAAGAAGTTAATGAAAGTTACACTTACTAAAGAGCTACATTCATATGACGTTTTCGCCCAAGTAATTGGCGTCTTCATTCGACAACTAGCGTAAACACACGTCCCGGTATTTATTACATTACGTGTTCAATTAAGAAACAGAAGCCAAATCAATAACGATGTAGAGCACAAAAAATGTTCCACGTTCAGCAAAAATTTATCGTTGAGTTTGACGGATTTATATCGAGGTCTTGCATTGGTAAATTTCGAATTTTGATATACAAAGCAAGAAGCTTTTTAGGTCCTATGCGCACCGATGATTCCGTACTTCTGATAGGGACAGAAATAGCCTGCGTGGTTATGTATGACTAATACATCATGATAATTCAAGACAGTCAAACGTATTTTCCTCTCTGAAGTATATACACAGTGATATTTCAGAACAAATTGCAAACGAAAGGCAGACTCTGATCATTAGACGAGACTCTATTACGAGCTATCTGATTCGAAGGCGGAAATGCATAGAGCTAACGTGTTTATACCTATCTGAAGTGATCATGGCAAATATGACTTCAGCCCTAAGCAATGGACCTAGGATTGAACCTAGAGTGATTTCTGACTCTCACACTTCTGCTGAACAGTCTAGTGAGAGGCGATAAGCTAATAAGTGTTGCTGTGTGCTTTAGGGTGGAAAGACGACGCGGCACTGATTTCCTCTAGGTAATGCCCTACCAGTTTCCTACTTTGCCCATACCTGTAGCTATATCCGTACAGGGACAATTTTGGCCGCTGGTTTTTTTTATCAAAACTACTTTATATCGTAGGAGAGCGAAGTATGTGAGCAGTTCTGCATATTTCGTACCTAAGTAAGACTGTATGAAGCCGTGCCGATGTCGCTCTTAGGCTCAACCATTTCTATACGGTAACTTTGTTGGCTGTCAAAGAAGTCAAAGAACGTCGAATCCAGGTATGTTGAATAAACGGCACTTGTTTACCGTGCTAAAAATTCAGCTTTTTTGCTTGCAATGCGACACTCTAAAAGAAGGACGCATACTTCCTTGTCAGTCCTGTTGCCCTATGTGTGCCGTAGGGCTTAATTTCGTGACCATGTCCTTTGCTATGTTGGGCCTACATTGTAAGAGAGAGCAATTATTAATTAACGAATCCATTGGGATGGAGCAAAACCATTTATTATGTAAACACCGAAAGTCCCTTAGCGTTTCAATTGCAGAATAAAGTATATGTCGCTACTATCAGATAATTAATTATTATGGCAGTATTTTTCAAATTTCACTATAAAAGAATAGTTGTGGGAATCCTCTGGAATAACTTGAAAGCGTTTTAGAGAAGTAAGCGCACATCGGAATGGAATATATGACTAACCCATTTTTACTGAAGTTTGCTGAAGTGCTCATAAACACCATTCACAGGAAAACAGCAAAGGTTTAGCGCAGTCTCAAATAGTCGCGATGATTCGAGTTACATGGAAGAACTTGAATAGCTAGCGAATGATGATGAATAGGATTGCCTTATGTAACAGGATTAAAAAATACGCCAACAGTCTCATCTGCATGATATAGTCTTCCTTCGGATCTAAAAAAACGATCAGCGAACAAATAAATAGTGGTAAAAGCCTTAAACTAGCTACCGTAGAGACCATAGGATCGTACAAGTAGTATGTGTCTAACTTTCTGCCTTGTGAACCTATCTGCATTCAACTTCTAATGCCCTCAGACTGCGTGAGCAAACACTCTGTTGGAGTATAGCGCGACATCTGCTGAAACGAGAAATGATCTTTGTTTAAAATTTGTAGTCATCCTCGGTAAATTGGTTGATAGTGATGATGTCTACCAAAATAGATTTTCAAGTAACCGTTACATCTAATTAGATGCTGTATATATGTAGTGAGATACAGGTTCCCGGGATCGTTTTTACATCGGTGGGTGGTACACATTAGCGGTCCTTCGGTAAAAAAAATCATGTCATCGATAACTTCAGTTATTAGCAACTGTAGATCAAACGTTCGGCTGCCGAACAGCAATTTAAAGATAGTAGCAAGATAGGAGAACACCGTATTGCTGAAACCTGCAAGTATCTCGTACGCGCACCATGTGTAGCCACAACTAACTTCTAGTCGACGTTAAGGCCTTATCAAAAAAATAGCACATTATTTTCACATTGTCGTTGGGAGGCGTGCTGCCTGTGCATGGGTACCATTGTAAACTCTAGGTATCCTTTGATAGTTTGGATCTAATGTATGGAGTTACGGGGACTATTAGGAAACCTGTGGTTCTCCTCGGTGTTTAGGCTACAATAGCGACGAAAATAACGCGATACGCGTATCGTATTAGTATTTCCTATGCAATCAAGCCAGACCAGTCTATTCTTAGCTTTTTTTAACTTCGCATGTAAAAGCGCAATAGAACGTCGCATGTAAGCGGTCCAATTGTACCCCCGTGCAGACGTAATCAATCAAAGCATTATTGTGACTTATGTTAAGAACAGTTATGACAGCATCTATAGGTGGAATCTATTTTTTCTTTTCGTTATACATGGGTTAGGTGAAGGATGCTGGCTGTGTGTGCGAGGTTCGATAGGCACCGATTGTTTTACGTAGTGATAACGTGCCAACTTCACTGTCTGCTTCTTTCTGACGTTGTTACTATTGATCAGTCGGTCATTTTCAAATTTCAGATTAAAAGAATGACGTAACGGGGACTCGTTACTGCTACATACAAAAAAAAGATGGTTGCTTCAGTATATTTAATTGCAAACTACTTTCTATCGCATCGTACAAAGGACGATGATGGGTACCTAATGTAGCCGCGATTGTTAATAATTTTATTATTGCTAAGTGCCCACTGTACAAGCTTTTGATGAACATATACTCCTTGCATACGATAAGAAGTTATATCCTTTTTCTAAAGTAGAAACAGGATTAACAATGGAACTCTCATGACATATACAAAAGGCCATACTCGAATCAGATTAAACTCAGTTAACTTCAGCTATACGATCATGGCTGCCATGTATTTAGGTTTAGGATAAGACTCTTAACCGCGATTTCAGACATAAACAACTGGCTTCGTTTGTAGTTTTTTTTTGGGTCTATTATACTAGGTATATTATATATCTACAATTTATAGAATACTAAAAATTAAACTGTATTGAATGTTAAACAGATTGTTCAGAAAATACCATTATGGCTTTTCGTCACTGTCGGGGGGGGGGACGGGGGACGGAGGAGGGGTGGAGGAAATGATATGGGCTATCGTTATAAAAAAATGACCCATTGTTATTTTAAAGCTTGCGATGTGTGTTCCTCGAGTGGGAAGCACTGTCGAGTGCCTCTGTAATAAACCGCAATCCGTAATAAAGGTGAACAGCTCGTTTCTGAGATGCATTTTTTTTTTACGAAAAATAAATATAAGCATCGAAAATTTAATCGTATGATCTAATACTTTTCATTATCTTGAGCAGACGTATCGATGAGACCATATTAAAAGATAAACTGGTTGTACGCTCTATGAAAACATACATGCGAATTTAAAAAAATTTCTAGTATATTTTATAGGTAAAATGATCGAGAAAATTAACAGCGCAAAGCGATACGCAGAAAAATTTAGTGATTCGATATATTGGGCCTACATAACCTGGGCACACTATATTTCTGATACTACTTACTTCTCTTGATTTTTGGACCAGAAACAAGCTTAAATTGGTTTGTCTAGGCATATGTCTACATTGAAATACCTGGAAAAAGATAAGTATTTAATATGTTACAGTACTAAAAAAAATATACGACGAATATCTTGTAGAATGTTAACCATCATATAGATAATTAGTAGGGCCGTAGCCGGATGGCATCAAATAATTTGTCTGCGTTCGGAATTCCCAATGTATTTACAAAAAGTTTGCTATATGTACGCAGAGACATGTTAATCTCGGCTAAAGACAGATCGCCTAATCAGAACATCTTTGAAATGCGTTCGCCACGTTACTACGGAATTTAATGGGGACGCAGACATCAAGAGATTTCAGCCGATGATCGAAGCAGAGAGATCTCGTGTCAGAAGAGGTATCTGAGGTGCCTGGCCTGTAGTATTTCAAGCCCTTACATAAAGCAGTACTGACAATCTACTTATGAGTAGTACGTTACTGTCCCAATTAGATAACTTTTTTTGCAAAAATGCAGGGTATACTTTCTTGTGAAATGTTCGTCAAGTGCTTCTAGACTGAAGACTTCTAATTTAGGTTTAATGTCTTTGTTTGGTTAGGTATCTAAACAAATGTTATGTAGCGCATGATCTTTTTCCCATTATACACGATACATCATTACACTGTTGTGTGTTATTGTGATTTCGCTAGATCCGACTCTAAATCCTCCATTTTGTTTCTAATAAGCAATTAACAAGGTAACTTGGACGATCGTTTTGCTTAACAATAATATTGTGCTTCATATATATGTTGCTCTTTAAAATCTCCGATTCAGATCTTCTGCGGAAATTGGCACAAGAAATGGCATACTCAAGTATCAATGTTTGCTTGTCGCATTTCTAATTATCGTCGGGTCTTGAAAATAACTTCCAACCGGAAGCATAATGTTACCTCATACGTTCTTCACTCGGAGTTCCTTCCGCCAATCAGATTCTGCATGTACGACTTTCAAAGCTTATTTACTTAGAAACTCAATAAGCAAACCTTCGTCTGATCTCTCTGGGAAACGCTTCTGAAAATTTCAACAAGTAAAAAATATGATTAGTTTCAATGGATCCACTATAACTATTGGTTTTAAAATCGTCTCAATATGCACAGCTGATAAATCGGCCGCGGCACTATGTGCGATCTCTAAAGTGAAATACCGGTTGCACCCTCTGGTGCCGAGTGTAACCTTTTCACATATATCTCATAATCAAGAAGGACTTCGAAGATTCATGTGCGACCTACAGATACTCCTAACCGTAAGTGATCTCTATTCTAGCTTCGGTCGAACAGTCTCGTCTGCCTTTCGTTCTTATAACTGTTTCGTTTCTTGACGAAGGCATAGAGTACGTGGCGATGATACCTTCTGCCTAAACAATTAAAAGGTACATAGCGAAAATTGTCTGTGAAGCTCCCATTAGATATACTGGCAAACACTACCGACGTCTTACAATATCATCTTGAAGTACACTTGCTAATAAACCTAATTTCAGAGTCTCCAATTTTGAAGTCACCTTTTTTTCTGTTTAGACGCGCGGCTGCCAAACCCATTGTCGAGCACAAATTATTGCTCCGCTAAGGTTGTCGATCCATGGGCATGGAACAGTCTCTACCGCTATTCGAAGCTTTTTAGCTTAGCTGTCAAAAATTTTTCAACAATATTTTGCAGTTGCTTAATAGGCCTTAATAGGTCTGCTCTTTTTGAGGTTAACTACATTATTTAGCAATTCCTGTTATTCAGCCCTTCGGTAACCTAAATAATCTAAAGCATGGATCCTCCGAACATCCCCTTAGAACCGCTTGACCCGAACGTTCACTGTGCTAGCCTGTAAAAAGGTGGCAGTTTCAAAATATTAATTTCGTAGCCATATTGTTGTTATATATATATATATACATATATAACACTAATTTGTAATCTTACCACCTCATCTATTTTGTTATCGGTACCTGGTATTCTATTCGTTTATGTAACATAGCCCAACAAATTTAGTAGGATAGCATTAGTGAATCTATTGAACAATATAGCGGCCCAGCTGCGTCGGGCTTTTTCAAGGAATAGTTCGTCGGACAATCATATTTGAGTTTTTATCCTGCGAACCCTTGACCCGGAGAAGAGCCTCTAGATAAAACTATTTAGTTGGATTTCGGAGTGAAACGTGCGTGTACTGTTGTCGCTCAACTGGAAATCAGCCCCTAAAAGGGGTAACTCTTAGGGGACCTAAGTATGACTCGATTCGATGCCTGTGATCGTAGACAAAGCTCGTACAACACTTAATATATTCCGAATCGCTATTTAAATTATCCTTTTTTGTTTGTATCGAACAATCGATGCTTTTGTGAAAAGTACACACTATCAATTCATTGAGCTACGCGTTTCTTCATGCGAAAGGTATTTAAAAGCAGATATTTGGCTAAATGGAGACCACGGTTTTTTTTTATATCTCAGCTTAAAATCTTAGCCAGCAGTATCGCAAGATGCGGGGCCAGAGAAAGTAATTGTGGACTGTAATATAATCGCTAGAAGGCAAGCATATGCCTTTTGTCACAGCTTCTTCTTAAAGTGATTAAGAGCCAATTTTAATTTTGCTTTACTTAATGGCAGTAATTTGGATCTACACGATTTGATGCCACTGTGCGCTTTCCTTTTCAGCGGTGGAGCTTTTCAATGTCTCACTGCATTATTACGAAGTACACAAGAATATTCGCGGATTCGGCTACTTTAACTTTTGAATTACGCGCCGCTAGCGGAAGAAATTTGGTAAGGAGCGAGCGACGACCGGTAAAGTTTACTTGAGGAGAATAAATTTAAAAGGTCAAAAACTTTCTTGGCTCTAAAATCAATGCTCAGTGGTCAAATTTTTGTCCTTCGAAGGCCATAGTACCATGCAGATTTATCGAACATCTGTGAAGGCATATTAGTCAAGGAGTCCTTAAGCGTTTCAAGAATTGAAATTGGAGATTAAGCACCAACAAAGTGACTCCATGCCGGGACCCGTAGAATGAGAATACACTGCAACAACAAAGGAGGCTTTTCATGAAAGCAGAGTTTCTTGTCTAAGGGATTGTGGGCCAAAACTGGCGTTCACATGAAACATGTTACAGAATGTATGCCAAATACTAAAAACGTGGAAGCTGCGAAGAATGCGTGTGGTCTATTCCACGTGCGATTTGTAGAATTTGACAGGAAATATAAACTAGCAAAAATTATGTTTTATATATATATATATATATATATTGCTAAAGTAAACAAATATGAAAGTAAGTGAATATAAAATACTTCCGACGGGCATAAAAAGCCTAAAAATAAAACGATACACGCAACCAGACATCTCCAGCTTTCCGAAATACTAATGGACCGTCTGCGCACTAATCGAAAACACATAGGTCTGATTATTTAATGAGAACGTCAAACCTCATACCTTTTGCCATTATTGTATTTTTTATTACTTCCTGGGTTGAGGACTATTAAAGCTGGCTTGGGTTCGCTTATTCCCCCGGTATGAAGCCGTGTAAAAGGCTTTGCACGCCTTAGGAAGAACAACTGGTGCACGTGCGTACCTTCATCGATTTACTTCGAAAGCCCATAGCAATTTCATATGGGAACGCGAATGATAGTTATATGATCGCATGGAAGCTGCGACAGCGTTGGCACTATTGTGTGAAAAAAATACGGCTTCCAAAAATACGAGGTTTTATTGGTCCGTTGTGTTTTCATAGAAGTAGACTGCAATATCGTTTGCTGACACGAGTGACCACTTTAACCATTTGCTGTAACATTATAGTACCAATATTGTATATCTTCAGTACAACTCTGCTACTCTCTACGGTAAATTCTCGTTGTTCTCCCTAAACTTTTTCGAGGTTTTTCGTGTGCTTCTCCGGCAGCATTCGTAAGGCGACTAACAAGTACCAAAACTGGCGGCTCTCAATGTGACCAGGCTTAGGCACCTAGACCTAAAATTTTCACTAATTTTTTCCTCTATTTTTAAGAAGCACAGGCATCTGCATCGTATCAGTGTTCGTCAGATAGTTAGGTTTAACTTTGACATTTGAACTTCAACTAGTAAGTGTAATTAGGAACCAAGGTACTAGGTCATAAATAGGGTCACATCGTATAGACACCGCAAGGGCAACTAACAGTCCTATGAAACTCATTCCTCCTAACTTTCTATCCCTCTCTCTCTCTCTCTCTCTCTCCCTGTTTTTTTCAGTCAATCGTGGCAGAAATCGCTCGTACCACAGGGTAAAGAACTAGCCGCTAATTATTGACCCAGCCTAATCGCTGCCGTCTCTTCTCGCCGCTGCCTTAGTACGTAGAATACAACTGCAACCTCGGATCGGTTAGGGTGATAGCTCACATTAGTAATTAAACACTCCTTCAAAGGAAAGAAAGAGGCAATGGCCGTAGCTTCAGATGTTGTCGTCCGCGCTTTGGTCATCGCTACGATAGTGCTGGTAGCTATGAGTCAACGAACTTTTGTGCCAAATGGACGGTATGGCAAGCGGGCAGAGATACCTATAGTCGTTGGTGAGTACCATGATTGCAGTCATGTAATTGCGCACAATGGGCAGCTTACAAATTATCCCGTTACAGAGTGGGTCGAATTGTTTACAGTGATGAAATTACTACGGTCCTTACGCGGGCGCGCCGTGTCGGCCCTTATTATGGTCATCCTTGATGAACGGAGGACGGGAAATGCGAGTGAAGAGTTCGGGATGAGGATGCAGGGATAAACCGCAAATCTGGGGTCAAAATATTTTTCCCCAACGGACCACGTTACTTGCTAGTAAACGAGCAACTGATAGAACACCAAGGATGGCTTCGCCATGCTAATTTTGGCTAGGCCGATTTGGTATATAAACAAAGAATTTGGCCAGTCTTTGTGAGAACGCTGGCAAAAGTGACCAAACTGGGATATATTTACAGACGAACGTGCAATTACTCTGATATGTACAAGGGAAGACCACGACTGGCTTTGCCATGGGTATTTTTGCGTAACGGACCAATCATGGGCAAATACGTCAGTTTTCGGTGAGTAAGAAAATACGTCGTAAGAAATACAGCTTACGTCAGCTAGTCGCCGGCGCGCTGATCGACATCGAATCCGCAAAAGACTCGCATCTGCAAGAAGACTCCAAGCCGTCTTGCATCACCAACGTTTGTGCCATGTCCGTTCCGCTCTCATCTGCTGTGATGAAATACAACATTAACCTAAATACTATGGGAAAATTATCGATTATTCACTTATTATTTGGCACTTTTCCGCCATTTCTAGTGGGCCAATTTTAAGCCTAGTGGTGTTCGTCTATTGTTGAGCAACTGCAGTGCTCTACCCGTTACCCCTTGATGGACCGTTACAATGTTTCAACGGATCTGGTTTTGTCTGTGTAACGCTGTTAACGTTGAAATTGTTATCGTGCTTTCATTACGCTTCGCTATAGGTGCGCAGTCAGGCGTCGGGAGCGGTACCGAGGAGATCCCGTCACCAATAATTTTCCGTGATCGATTGTTGGTTAGTCCGATGTGCCTATGTACGCAGACGCGCGTGGGCGATTATTACCGTTGCACGAGGTAATGTTTAAGAATATTCGATCCATATAAGCTTTTATTTCTTTCTCTTGATACCATTTGCGGAAAAATGATATGATGATATAATAAATTGAATGTTACTCATAATGATAACGATAGAATAAATTGATAATTGTTTTAATACGATGAAGAATATCAAGCTATAAGCTTTTCCAATTATTATGACTAACATATATGAAAGAAAAGATTGTATCAGCTCAGTTTCTCGCGCAACAGACGCAGCATTTAGGCTAGATCGTTAGTAAGTGATGTATCACAGATTTCCAAATCGGCCTCTCTGGATCATATATAAGAATATTGGTAACATTAGTAACGTATTTCGTGTGCTTCTCCATTTTCAGATGAATCAATTCTAGATTTACTTAACCAAATACGTAGTAGTATACGTATAAATCTCACATCTCTAATCAATTCAATCTGTGTATTTTTCAGGCGTACAGGCAACAACTTTGATGAACCGTCGCAGTAACTAGTTTTGCGGCGTACTGTGAAAAGGACCAGGTCGGTCTGGCTGGCACTGGTCCTCGGTGTGCAAGCGTTATCTAACGTCAAAACAGAACAGTCGGCTATCGCAGAACCAGAAGGAAGCTAAATATTAAGGAACGAACGAACATGTCAAAAAAGCCCATGAGATTAATACTAAGGACTGGGTTTCTTTTTCGGTGCAGTTGCGAGTTGCCGTTAGAGGCTGTAAGGTGCAGTAACTCAGCGCTTTTAAGAAAGGGGACTGACAACGAGTAAGGAGGCGGTCCTCAAATACAGAAGAAGGGGCACATTTCAAATGACACCTAGCTAAAAAATTGAAAATGACACAATGCGAGGAAATAATCGAAGAAAGTTGATTGGTTGGTACTCCAAGCAAGTTTTCGGATCTCAGGAGACTCATACAAATAGATCTTAGTGGCTAAAAAGAAGACACGTTTGGATGGAAAAGCGGCTGATCCGTAAAGAACAGTTATGTAATCAACAGTGAGTGAAGGTGCCGTCTGCGAAGCTGGCGTATGTACGAAGAGATTTCCGAGGAAACGATGCCACCGATGTGGACTAATGACAACAACGACAGTGATTTGAAAATCCCTTTCTCTTGGCGCTGGGTAACGTCGAGCTAAAGCTAGTTGTTACTAACGAGACAATGTATTGCAAATCCCAAATGCTAAATGGCGTTTGAACGTTAGAAACAGCTCTGCCTCGTAAAGAACCTCTATGGAATCCAGGAACAAAGGAGTTTATTAATATAACTACTGCTGATAAAACGGGTAAAAAACAGGCCACATCACAGATCATTGGATTGTGATGCCATCAGGAACAGTACATGAACCAATCAAATAAACTGCACGTTTTCCTTCAAGAGCCATTCACAAGACGTCCTCCTGACCGAATATCCCTATCGGTTTTTGAACTATCGTCAATTAATTGGTTTATAGGTAGTCGTGGATGGAGAACAACACGAAGGAAAAAATATTAATAATATCACTCGACTTAACTGAGTGTACAGCTGGCGCACAAACACATGCACATACGTACACGCACTAACATAGAAAACCTAACTATTTTTAAAGCGTTCGCAAGAACAACGACGATATCGTCTGCCGATTGCCGAAGAACGATTATCCCAAAAAGATCTGGGGAGGTGGGACATCCCGATAGCTTGCGGCGAATCAACTGTGGCCGACTCTGTGTCAGGGCTTTCCAGTGGAGAAATACACAATTTTTAGCTGGGTGTGCGGCGACTGGACGCATCAAGTATCCTAAGCGAGAAAGTCGGTAGAAGTATGTAACAGCGTCCGGTCACACGCCGCCACTTCAGCGGCTAACGCCAAATGTTACTTAGGGGCAGTGAGACCATAGGCCGCATTAAAAGAGATAAACGTCGAAATAGAAAGACTCATCCTAATATCTATGGGTAGGATAAAATCCTCCATCAACAAGTCCTACAGCTGGGAACACCCGATTTAGAATAAATAAGGGAATGCTATTACCCCTGATTGAGAACTACGTTTTTACTCAGCATTATTGTTTAAGACTGGTGATTATAATATGTAGATCCGTGCCTCAGTGTAATTCGCCTAGCCTAAATCCATTAAGTTTGTTACTACGGAAATGAGAATTTACAAAAATTACCTTTTGCTTATTTTGGTAGTAGTTGTTGTAGCTTTTTTTGAAGTTTTGTTGGAACTTACCTGGTGCTTTTTTGTCTAGAAAAAGCTACTACACTTTATTGTAGATCTATAGCAAACCTTGTAATGTACCTCAGTTTCTCATGCCTTCTCTAAAGTGTCTGTTTTCATATCGAATTCTCCGCTCTTAGCGTATTTCCCTAAAAGATTCCCTTCACTTATCTCTGTCTGTGTATCATACTAGATAGCTGGTATTGGCCGCCGAGGGGTCAAAATCGTTGTCGATTATCCCAATATGTACCAAGACTGCCTTGCCCATGAATATTTCTGCCCAACAAATCTACAGTTGAAGTCCTTTGATTCACTATTTACCACCCTCCTATCGCTACCCACAAGATCAGAAGCCGATTACTGTTCGGGTGCTTTGGAACAACTGCAGGGCCCTGATTCAGTGATGAAGAACTTCAATGTTTCCAAGGATGTGATGGTTTAGCGTTTGTTTATCATATACCAGACAGCTCGCGAAATTGACAAAAGTTAGCATAAATAGTTCAGCCGGTAATTAGCACATTGTAGCTCGTCTTTCTACTAAGAATATTACTAATATACTTCATTCTGATATACTTCCCATTTTTAGTTAAATATATCCTAGTTCCGCTCAATAGATAAGAAGAAATTAGATCTACTTACTAAATGCAGAGCCAATCAATCTGGCTTTTTCGAACGACATACCTCAATGCTGGAAACTTTCGACTTACAATAAATACCGCTATTCTTGTCATCAGATTACGTTTTATTGAATATTTTCATTTAAGGCGTATATTTGCGTCCCAACGAAATTCGCTTACTTCCGCAGTTGATTACGGCGAAAAATCGTTACTTTTCTTCAAGTTATGGGATGAATCAGTCTGTAGCAAGTATCTATATCGAGTAAGCAAAAGCTAGTTACAGAAGTCATCTGTTAGCCCTTTGCCCATTCAACTACTACTCTGGAAAAAAGTAAGGATTTATTTAATGTCCTTTTGTCTGCGCTGTATGGTCCTTATTGCCACAAAAAAAGAAAATAATTGTGCGAATGTTTTCACTGTTTCTATGGTTTTTAGTTGCACCAGTTTCTCTGAAGCTTTTACTACGTAGAGCAAAAATGACAGAGTCATGTCAATAGAGAATCATTTCGTTCAGACTGCTAATGCAACTGATCCGGAACTTGTCTAGCGACAATAGAAATTGGGCCTAATTTGTATAAATCCTAGTTAATGTGAGTCTGGGAGAGCTTCACCGGTGTGTTCCTAGGGTCGCCATCAAACCTAGATAAAGGGTTACCCTTTATTTCAAGATTATACTGTCGGCCGTCTAACGTCCCTCTACGTACATCAGATATTTATACGGAAAGTTTAAACAAATCTGGCTATCGAGCGTTGCCAATTTATTATGCAGAATGAATGATCATTCCGTTAGGGGCTTTCGAGCTCTGTGCTGAAAAACATCGATGATTCTTTTCTGTTAGGTGCCATAGATTCTCATACTTTTCTAGGGAGCTTGCTTTCAGGTTGAATATTTCTGAATGCAGCACCTTCAAAAGTCACTCTCATAACTCCGCTGAATTGTCCAGCTCCATAAACGTAACTTCGTAATAACTACTTCAAAGATTCCGACAGCTTGGCAGCTATCTCCAGCGGAGCTTCCTTTTATTAATGATATATGTACGTATATATAATACATTCACGTATAGTTATGTTTTAATTGTACTCATCTATGTCTCATTGTATAATAAACAATCATAGGATGTTTTCGATCAATATGGTTTCCTAAACGGATAGAGCAATTAGAAAATAAGGGGTCGCGCAATTCTGTTTCGCTCATATCACAATCACCGTCCAGTTTTTGAGGTGATTATTAACGGTTTATTATAGATTTTTTTTTGCTTCTTGTTCTTTGACAATTACGGTACTTAAACTGGACAGTACATCTACTATTATTTACGTTTGCTTTTCCATCATTGTTTCGTTTTTCATTACCTTTAAGGCGGTCACGCTCAGGCCTCGTCTTATTTTACCGTATTATGGTTGTGGTAGACTGGGTAAGGCGGTTCTCATCAACGCGCTGACCGTTCAGCTCTTGACCTCATTGACAAATAGACGGTTCTCGCACCAATCCGTCCCCCTACTTAGTTCCATCCAAATCTCATCGACAACGGTCGTAAAAGGGACGCTGCTCAATGACCGATTGTAAGAAAGACGTGCTGCGCTGATCGTTCTAAGTGGTCCATATTATATACGTTTAAAAGCAGTCTACTTAAACGGCGACGCCGATGCAGCAGAGACTCAGATCCGACTCGCCAAGCAGCACAGCCGTACATCTTCAATACATGAATCACTGCTGTACACAATATTCAGGCCACACCTATATATATATATATATATATATATATAGTTTTAGGTAAAAGCGTGTTATACAGGCTGTTTTATCGTCATCACCATCAGTATGTCATTGTGTCGCGTTAGCGTTACTGCCATAACAAGCTAGAGCCCGTTCAGCTTTTATTGCTTTTCGGATTTCCCTGTCTTTATCTATCTGTCCGCTAACTATACAGCTAAACGCATGCCTCAGTTCCAGTGCCAATGCTACGACGTACATAACGTGACTGAAATGTTATTATTCCGTTCACGCGAAGGTCATGAGACTGCCGAGAAATCAACCGCCTTCCTGGTGGTAACTAACAATTGTTGTTCTGTTCCACTACAACTTAGGACCTTTGTCCACACACTTGAACTTGCTGTAATACTAATATATCTACAGTGCTTTAACCACGCGGCGCGTCGCAGGCAGCATTTTGGCTATCTTCTGTTTTGAGAACGGTTCGCAGACAGCGAGTACTTATCGTAGCAAGACATTTTGTGCGTATAGCCAGCTCACCATCAGATTCCTATTTATCATATACGATCTCTTATCATCTGTATTTATCATCTATCAAAGATATTAAGAAATCGGTCACTCACTCCGTCCCGAGTTGTCGAGCTTCCGTTGCTCTGTCCAATTCTTATGTGTCTACATGACCTGACAAAGGTCTTCGCCTCTTCATCACTGTCAAGCGCTGTGCAACGCCTTTCCACGCTACCACTGCGAATCCACATACTACCCCCTCTCCACGCCCCGCCCCTCTACGAAGTCGGTAATTATTGTTTTGTCACGCGTCACCTCTCCCGTTGTTTTTTCAGTTTTTATTTTGTTGGTATAGCCATAAGCCATCAAACGTATGTACAGCAAAGAAGATGATTTACACAAGAAAAAAGGACATAAATAGGTCTTCATTCAAACGTAAAATGTTGCCTTGAATTTTTTTCGGCATTCTCTTTAATGGGTAATAACGATAAAAGTCTCAGTCTGTTACATTTTTTCTTGACCAAGATAAAGGACATTTATCGCCAGCTTCGATTTATCATATGCTGAAAACGCCAATCGGGACCAGAAATTTCAGATTCGAGAGCGAAGAAGGCCAGGCTAAATTATCCTTAATGATTGTATGCAAACCTTAAGCTCGTGATACGGCGACTTGGCCAGATCCTACGGTTTCTCCGAGGACGACCTGCTCCTCATGTGAGAAGACCTCGTCCAAAGCAGTTGGTACTCGTGAATCTATTTATGAATAGAACACAGCAGAAAGGTTAACATACTTTTAAGAAGCGTACGATAAGATATTTTCATCCATATTATATAGTACATAACGACGCATAGAGGACTTGCGTGTCGTTTGATGTCTGCCCGATGTTCCGGTGCCCTATGGATATGACTTATATTTATAGATTATACCTGTATCAATAATATGGCACGTTCTTACTTTTCGGCTTCGTTATTGCAGATGACTGATGTGTTGTATCATCAGTGAAGGGAAGACGAACTAGCAATGCTAATGACAAAAATATCGTTATTACGGTTATTGCTTTACCTTCATCGGAGACCTTCGACTCGGAGCTAGAGCTTTTCCGGCTTGTTCGACGGTTTATTCGACGGGCGCTTCGTGCATCGCCAAAGGGCACGTGCCATGAACGGCTCATGACTCCATCGGCCTCTGGCGTCGTAGCTGCTGCGCCAACGCTCCTCGACTCTTGCAACGGACGGTGCGTTGGGGTAGCTACGTCGACGACTGGAAATGATACGCGCATTATAATGGGACATAGAAATTACGGACCTATTGTAAAGAATGATGATCAGTCGTTTTATGAGCTGAACATGTTAGCCTAAATAGGCGACCGAGCGAATTTGCGAAAGGTATCGAAGTTCCTCACATTTGAGATGGTCGATCGTTTCGAAAAATAAGCCTTATGGCCTGTTAGCCAATTTCATATGCAGCGTTAATTGATATACTAAAAAATCGATTCTTATGGGTTTTATACTCACTAAAACTATTCGAGTCCCTTGCGCGATATTTGAGTGCTTCGAAATCATGATCGAGCTGCGTAATGATCCGATCCTTTTTCGCAGATAGCTCGTGAAGTTTCACATTTTCAGCTGTAAGCTGTTGCTGTACTGCGGTCTTACGGTCCAGTTGAGCCTTCATGTAAAAATAATTTCGAATTAAGTGATTATTCTGCTAATTTTGAACGTTCAACAATTTCAAATTATCATAGCACAAAGCGCAAAAATTATAGAGCTAGCAGGTGAGCACAAATTAAGAAACATATGCTGACCATTAGGGGCTAGCGTGCCTTTAATCGTATCTGTTGCTACGGAAACTCTAAATTATGTAATATTTATCGAAATTTTCGCTATTCGTTCCTGTTTCCTAGAAGTCTAGGAGCAATGGAATCTTAACACATGTTCTAGTCGTTTCCTTTTTTGAGCAATGTCCTACAAACCGTCAGGTCTTCGATGCGTGCCCGGTGCTTATCGATAACCTCTTGCATAGTAACCATCTTTTCCTTACGCTCCTGATTCTCACGCCTGTCCAGCATAAGTTCGCGTGTTTCGGCAGTCTAGTTAAACAAAAAATAATTGCTTCAGTTAGAAAAGATCTAGAGAACTTACAAAGTAATTTCGTAACGTTTTACGTTTCGGTTTTCCATAATCATGTTTGGAAATGCACATTACTAATTCAATGTTCACTATTTATATGCTTCTCATGCATCAAGTTGCACCAGTATGCAGGCCTCAAAGTAATAATGATGACAACGGAAATGGCCACGCTATATTTATTCGATAGTTTATTTCTCTTACCTTTAGTTCTAGGACGGCATTAAGTGACTCGACCTCCTTTTCGAGTGAGGCCACCTTCTTGGTGAGCCACTGCGCCTGTGAATCTGCGGATTGCAGGAGTTTGTCCTTGAGCGCCACGGCCTCCTCCTCGACTCGGCGGCACTGGCTGGTCTTTTCTACCAGGCGGCGCTCTAAATCCTGTTGGGCGTCAGTCAGAGCATTGATCTCCTCTGCTCGACAAGCTTTAAGACGCTCCAGGGCCCGGGCATGTTCAATCTATCGTTAGGGGTAGAAAAAGACCGATTAGGGAGATACGGATGTCGGCTGTATACTATAAAGGGTAATAGAAGGGACACCAAATATCGCCATTTCGAATTATGGAAAATTTGAGAAAATAGTTATGTTTTCGTAGTAGGACATGTGCTTTGGAAATACCTTGAGCTCTTCTAACTGCCGTTTAGAAACGACCTCATCATTGGCAGACTCCGCTTTTTGCCGCTCCTTTTCAAGAGCCTCTTCTAATCGGCGCCCAAAATCTTTTTCGAGAAGAGCCACAGCTGCGGCATGTTTTTGCTCCACTGAAAACACACAAAGCCCACCATATGTATGTGTAGCTCACAGCACGATTTGCGAAACATTTTCTAAAGCGACACATGTGCTCGTCCGAGGAAACTGGCTATTGTAAATGTCCCGTTTAGCCGCAAATGGTTCAGCTAATACAAAAGTACTCTATTGCTTACTTAGACATAGGTTGTACATGGGTATCCTGTACACGTGTGCTAATAACGACCGTGTTTAAGACAAATTTGGGGATTCCTTCAAAGCACTTAGTGTTTCAAATACAACTTAAAATATCTTTTGTTCCGGAAACGCGGTTGTTAATAGAAAAAAATCACATCAAATCCTATATTAACGAAACAGAATCTGATAGTGGCCAGTAATAGATATGTTTGTAATAAGGTCTGTAATTATCGTTCGACAGTTTAAGTGTAGTGAGTAAAAATACTTTAACACCCGTCGGGAAAACCTTCCGGTATGGTGATAATATATTTGATTTTAGTCGCACTACACTTACCAGCACCTGAATACTTACAGTCAGCTAATTTATGATCTCTGGTTTGTTCAAAATCCTCCACGTCCCGTCTACGCGCACATACTTCGTCCCGAAGTTCCTTTTTTAAATTTTCTGGAATTTCAAGAGGCACAAGTTACGCTAGTAGATACAACTGCGTAGATAGAACCGATGGATCTTTAGCAGCTATTTCTTATGTAAATGCTGTTGCTAGCTTTTCCTTGTAATTGTATTTGCTATACAAAAAAATTAGTCGCTAGCAGGAAAAGGTCAATCAAGATGAAATCCCGATCATCTAAAGAATACATAAGGATTCTTGGCTTTAGGCAAATTCCTTTTTTATTACGGTCAATAATTATAATTTTTATCATTAGTAAAGTTTCTGCCCTTACACTACGTTCAATCACTTCGATTGTCACATACAGTTTAACTTTATCCCTAAAAACAGGCTTGGGCTTGCGGTCAAAATAGAGAAAATGCCCTCTCGTGATGGAAATAATCAATCTTCAAACTGTAGATACCACCTAGAAGGCAACACATTGTTGTAGGAAAGCGATGCAATTACGCCAAATCGGTCTAAACAAATATCAATTTGTATACAGAAAAAATAAGTTAATCAAGTTAAGCCAAAGCGGATAGTTCATATCAATTACTAGAAAGAAGCGTAATCGTACGGGCAATTTAAGAAAAACTGGACGCTGATTCGAGCAATATCCAGTGACCTGAAATTGCTTGCGGACACAGTGAAACAAATGCGACTTCATTGAAAAGGGCTAAATACATAAACCAACGCGACCTTTTTTACAGACCTAGTCTGCCACTTAGTTGTTCACGTGGCTAAAGCTACGTCCCAGATTTATACTTTTTGTCAAACGAGCTGCTGAAAGATGCGTCTTAAAAGCGAAGCTTAGTCTGCAGAAAATCTATGATATGATTCGTGTGCTTTCAATACAAACCAATGAGATTGTCTCTTACTTGGCGTAATCCATCGTGACCACAATGCAATTATCGGTGACATCGCTTCGCAGCAGACGAGAGCGCAGTTCTACGTGAAACACGACAGCGGTAAGAAGAATAACAACGGTATGAAATTGCTGACCCAAACGTTGTTGCGAAAAGTTCTTCGCCACAAAACTCTTCGTGTTTGAGTGTTTAACGTTAACTTTGTCTGGTAACTTGTCTATCGGCCGACAGGTATTGTTTAAGCGTACGTTGGTCTCGAACGAAGACAATACCTCTCTTCAACTTCAATCAGAAAATACGATTCAGTCTCGATTTCCCAAGTTCTCATCAACGGCAAACACACACAAAATAGGCTAGCCAATCGATTAAAGTTTGCACGAACAGGTGCAGTCCTCCTCTGGACACACTCCTGATACAACTGGTTCTTCTCGCTGGCTAATATTGTAGTTCCACTGGTATCTCAACAACCGCTATGAATTTTTGTAAACATACGATATAATTGTAGCAAAACTTTGTACTATGAGGGACGCGAACAGGCAGAGATGCTGACCCAAACGAGTTGATTAACAGCAAATGTAACCCAGTCGTCGCTACACGACAGTCAGTCACAATGAAAGTGATTCGCACTATCGGTTTCTTGTCGTGTACATATGTACATCTGTGATGATGAGGGTCTGCAGAGCGGTAAAGTGTATCTGTCTTTGCATCCTCTAGTTTTTTCTGTTTTTTTTTTCTCGTCGAGACGAACGATGCTAGCACTCCTCTGGCCGCCGAAGGGTCTGTCGTTTCACTGAGCGGTCTCGGCTGAGATTCAACGCATTTCGTCCAGATGGCGCTCATCTTTAGCCCGATCTGTATCCTCAGAGCGGACGCAACAGAATTTGCGCTTAGTGCCTGTTGTTCGTGCGCTCTTGAATGATTAAACTGTTTTTCATTCGAACCACGTGGGCGGCTGATGTCAACCGGCTTCTTTTGGCTATCCGGTTCATCTGTGTGTTGTCGCTGGCAATTTCTCTCGGACAGCTTCGCTCTATTATATCCGACGTATGATTTATTGGAGATAGAGCGAAGGAAGGAGAGAAAGACTTGTGTTTTTATGGACTTCGTTAAAATCAATACTGGCACAGGACTGTCGGCGATTTGCCTAGGATATCGGCAAATTTTGCATGCCGATCATGGCTGTGTCGCCAGCCTAGGAATAACGACATGACTATTGCGCAACGCACAAGGTAAAAACGATGCGTTCAAGATCCCGTCTTCATAATCTGATCATTGACTTGTTTGTTGTGCCTAAATGTTTGGCAAACGTTTCGAGCCATAATCGATACGTAATTGCTAAAAAAAAAAATGGCAAATGGTCGACTTAGAAGGGTAAACTATTTGACATGAAGTCGCTACAAGATTTCCATAATTTTTTAGCATTTAGACAGGTCATATAAACACCGCACAAATCAGCCACCATTCATATTCAGCGCGTTCCATTGTGAGCCGTTTTATTAATCAAAGTCAAACGCCAACGATAATCTGAGTCGTTCAGATGACCATTCCCGGCAAACGCCGCTGCTAGTCTCGTTTGACCGGCCAGAAGATTACAGTCGTACAGTCATAAGTCGTGAAAATGTACACTCTTCTTTTTTGCGCCTCACTTACATAAGCAGCTAAATAATTGCCTCAACTACAATGGCCGTCGCTTGACTAGGAGGACACGAGGTCGAATAGGATCGGCTATTGTACGTTACGGATCGTTTTCCCGCCGAGCACAATATAAATGCCGATGCGGGGGACGATCGACGTCCCGCGAACTGAATATGGCCTGCCAATTATTAGATGCGTGCAAAAATGTATAAGAGAAGGCCAGCTCCTCGTAAGTACTTCGCCTTTACCGTCAACGAAATCATAGTCATACTGGTAATAATAGAAACGTAATATCTATTCATGACTTGATACGGTAGAAAGGACTTCCTGTTGCGCGTATTTGTTAACAGTCAGCCGGTTAGCAGCGTGCATCTGAATCTCTTGCGTACGGAACTTACAACCACAGCACGTAATCAAGAATGCAAAAAATCCCTCAGTGGCTCTGCGTACCAGAAGTACCACTGCGTAGCAGAACAAACCGACCTGACGCGTTTAGCTGAGACGTCTTGTCAGCGTGACACAACACGTTCAAAGCAGCTCTCGTTTCGAACGAGCGATACAATAAGAACAGCTGCGATAATAGAAAAGACAACTCGAACAGAAAGCGTATTGAACTGGGGTAAGATTTTAGCTGTCGTTCCACTGAGGTTTGCTGGGCTATAGAGACAAGATGGTCGTTTCAACGTCTAGCCTAACTGTGTCTTACTGATAACACTTCGATAACTGGAACATCTGGAGGCCTGCTATGGAGTCACACTCGAGCTAGCTATTGATTAAATTATGTGAACTACTTAACTTTAAAATAAGGGGTACGCAAGCGTTGCGACTCACTGCAGGACCCATATTGTCTGCGAGGCATCACGATAAGATTGCCAGCCGAGGACAGCATATGCGTAATGGACATCAATAAGCGCTGAATCCGTTTCGCTATCGATGTCAGGATAAACTACACTTCATGGTCGTCAAATACAACTTTCCTATTGTTGGATGCAGGCTCTCTCTCTCTCTCACTCCATTTTCTCTTGTGTGACCTCTGTTCTATCGGTCACGTTTTGCCACGGATGCTTAAAAAATAAACGTATATTACTGACTTATAATGTAGTCTACGAGGCGAATACCGCCCCTCCCATCAACTATGGCCACCTTGACTCTACTCGAAATACGCGTTGGCCCCTCCATTACGCGTACTAATACCCTTTGCTGTTTGCCGTTGGCCTCTTTTTGGACGCCGGCCAAATTCAGACGTGGAAATGCTGCGGAACAATGCATTCTCCCAGTTTTTCGATCGGTGTAGCGACGCCAGGCGCCATCGCGGCACCGGCACGAATCACCCGCGATGTCTTTGTCTGCCGACTATTCTCTAAGATACGGGCGACGAGGATGCGCTATCTCACAGTAGATATAAACTCACTGTCGAAGAAGAAAACCCAATCACAGCACGTATTGTGGTCGTACATAGCCTACGAAATAGATCTAATTGAGAGAGGTAAGTTCAGAAGGAATTTAGGACATCGACATGATCGTGGGTGATCTTTAGAGAAACCTAATCTCGGGGCGTATGGGAAAATAAATAATATTACACACAGTAGTTGCAGGCTCAAGAAGATACTAATATATAATAGGCTTATATGGTTATGGCTGAAGGATAGGGTTACCCTGATAAATGGCTGAACATGTTATTTCACGACAAGGAAGATTAGGACCATTTAATTAGGGAAGGAATGAGACTACAAACGGCAATGTGTTTTATCTCGGCTTCTCTGTGCTTCCTGCGCTCAAAAACAAATTCAGCTCGATCTGTCACTGATCTTCGGTAGGGGGGGGGGGGGGGTCTCATTAGTAAGGAATGATTGAGTAGTACTTGAACGTTCTGGAGACATTTTTCAACTCATCTCAGTTTAATTTCACTATAAAAATAGCTAAGGCGATTTTGTGAAGTTTAATGTTTAATGTTTAATGTTCAAAGTCGATGTGGATGGCCGATTTCTGCTCTAATCAAATGCATGTACCGATCTGTACGATCTAATACGATAGTTGTGATAATTAGTCGCTAGATGTCGTCTTAGTCGTTTCCGCGTAGCGCCTCGTGTTTTCTGGCACATTCTAGCCAAATAGCCTGGTTCCGGTGCGGAACCGTTTTGGCGCAAAAAATAGAAAGCAGTATCCTGCTTTTCTGTTCATTTCACAACCCATGCAGTTCCATATTCAAGTGACCGCCGATTAGAAACCGGACATTCAACTTCTTTGGGACGAAGCGAAAACTTTAGATTTAACTAGTACTTCGTTCAACCCCAGTAGCCTAGTAATAGTTCGTCTGTCTTCTCATTACTATCGTATACAGATGACGGCACATGTAAATTTTTATCCGTGATTGATAGTTAGCAACCCTTCATTTTGAAACTATAAAAAGATTGTTAGAGCATGTCGCGTTCACACGACTAGCCAAAGTAACAAGTGCGCCCTTACGAATTGAAAAGATAAAGTATTTTTCGAAATTTTGTTTGGTTTTCCTCAGATATTTCTGCTGATCTTTAATATATGTAGATCAGTTTAGTTAAATAGTTATATATATTCTATTATAAACGGCTCGACATCCAATTCAGATTTGGCAGAAAAGAAATATATACGTATAATGACGGTAAACATACAACACTCTTGAAGACCGTAATGTTTTTGGGCGTAGATCGTACACTGGTAAATATTTTTCGACGGCATTTTTCGTTTAATTTGTATACTGATTTACAAGTCAATTTTACTAACTAAACATTCAGATTGGTAAAAATTATTTTCCATAATTTTTTTCACACACGTTTCGGAACGGGGAAACTATGTAACCGCATGATTAAAATCAATGTACCTGGAATAAGTATATTTATATAGCATCGATAGTTATTCTTCATTTCTCCCCTATATTTGATTTTTGCACGTTGTTATATAGTTCGCTCGCAGAAATTTCGATGACTCTGCATTGTAGCTCGTGCCCACAGTACATGCTAACCGCACTCGGTGCTACATTGTTGACTTCCTACTATAAGACGAAAAGCCAAAATAGAAAGAAAAGGAAATCTGGGTGAATATAAATAAACTACGCCAGTTCAAGCTAGTGAAAAATAAGCAAAAACATGGTGGGAGCTAGGTGAAAGCGGGCTCGTAGCGCAGTTTGTCTCGATATCTTTAGTCGCCGGAACGAAGCAGAGAATAGGCACCCGCAGAGCGTAACGAAGATTTCATTGCTCCACCCACAACAGGCCGTCTGTGACGCCCCGGGGACGCCTAGGAAGTCTGCCCGCTTCTTCAGCAGAAGCAAGCGTAGAACGTCGGGAGGAACGAATTTTATAACGATAATGTTGGCAACGCCGCTTGATGTGCCGGAACGAGCATGTCGATCCGGTTCAACATGAGGCTCACTGCTGAGCTGATCTTACGAAATAATCGGTTAAGAATTACCTATGTGTCAATTTGCTGAGTTAATCACACCTTTGGCCCACTTTACGAATGTACGAAGTAAAACGACTAAGTGTTGAGATGGTAAGATTTCTAACATGTTCGGATACCTTTTAGCGGGTAACGTAACAGAATTAGCCGGTGTTGAGCCTTAAGAGCTACATCGCCTACAGCATGAATCATTTTGGGATGAATGGGGCGTGTGATGAAGGTACGTGACTATGATGTTACTAGTAAATAAATGGAGCTCAGTTTTGTTTTCTCTCGTTTAACGATGGCACGTCTACGTTGATTGATTCGTAAAAAAGCATATTTACGTAACATCGAACAAAAACTGGACATATGGCAGTATTCGTTGAAGGTCCTAAAAAAGGAACTGTGTTACATTCAGTGGCTAATTAAGAGATAAGTTCAAGTTAATTAGAAGGCTATCTTAAACTTAGTCCTGTTTTTCCCTGTAAAGATGAAGAGCGCATTCAAACGCACGTATTTAGGTAACCGTATCATCAACTGTGGTTTCTATACGAGAAGCATCCTGATATTTTTTTTGTCCCAGACGAAGATGATACGATTACGTCCGACTCAGGCGATCTTGAAGCACATCCACCCCGAACCGTTTTAGATAATTAGTAACCACTTGCGATGTAACATGAAAGTTTTTCGACCGTAACATGTATTCTATACATACCGATATCATTGTGAGCCTTGAGGATGACCTTTTCCGCCATTTGCAGTTGGCCTTTGAGTTGCTGGGAATAGCCTTCCGTGCGCTTTAACCTCTCGCTCCAATATTGAGCTGCAAGAGCCATTGCACTAAATGCTACGGACGATCGTCGGAGTTCGCTGCGTATTACGGTTAACTCGACGCTTCGAGCTTCACACGTTTCGCCGAGTCGAAGGATTTCATTTTCAAATTCCGACTGAAAAACGATGCCGATGTCCGAAAGCAGCAAAAAAAAAAAAGACAAAGCAATGACGCTTCTTGGTTAGAAAGCATGCTACGATTCAACAAAAAGCTGATAATGATTTTATTCTCCATAGATCCGTTATAAATGACAAGCAACTAGTGGCATTAAGGGTGCTAAATAAATAGGTATATGGTAGAATGCCCTATATATCTAAACGCATTTGCCATTCAACTAAATCTATCAGTTATCAACAATGCTGTAGTATTTATTTCATCGAAATCGTTCATTTGTTTATGATATATATATATATATATATATGTGTATATATATATATATACACATATATATATAAATTGTTGCTGGTATAAGAGCTAATGTACATGTTAGACAATGGATATAGTCACATTTTACTGAAGGAACTATATTAAAAGTAGAGATTCTGAACAAAACGGTCGACACAATCGACGCCATAACGTTCGTACACTTTAACGCGCATATGTTACGCGGACGACTAGATTTTTAACGCAGTGCACACACTGGTAATACAGTTGAAAATCTTTAATCTGCTTTCAATAAACTACTGAATCTTGGCGATCAGAGTAACTTCCTCAGACAGCGCCGGTATTGTATATACATACGGTGCGTGGTGTTCTCTGAATATTCAATAGCCTCCATGTATAATAATAATAATAATAGAACTATGAATATCCGATTGTTGATTTGATTGAGTCTACTGAACGAAGATTGCTAGTCTTCAACAATGAACATTTACATCGACTTGAGGAAAAACGGAACACACTCATATGCTGTTTATAATTTCCACAAACGGGTCAGCGATATGAAAATTAGCGGTCACTAGTTCGTGCAATGATAGTGGTATCAGCATCTCATTATCTTGTGCTCTTCACTATCATGTTAGTGTTTTGCATGTAGAATCAGGTAAAGAATATCACGAGTTGTCCTGTCGGCGAAATCTGACAAGTAATAACATTTTATCTCATCGACGATTTTTAGACGCTGCATGTTGAAACTATGTTCGACTGAGCAGTTAATTTAGCGATTGTTGAAGAAATGTAATGGGATGTAACGGTAAGCGCTTACCTTAGCCGGACTTATTCTGGCATCGCCAGTGACGGACAGACCATTTTGGGACTGGCTAGTGGCTGTGATCGGCGTAGACGTTGTATTTTCTGTCGCTCGAACTGCTTTCGGGACATTTCTGTCGTCGAGGCCTAGAACGAGCAAAAAAAGGTCAAGAATATTGAACACTTTTTCAGGATACGCGTACACAATTAGGCGAATATATGGGACAATTGGCATATAGTGAATTCGAGAAAAAAAGGCCCACAGATTGATTAACAATCACAAAGGTAAAATAAAATTAAAAAATTCCACCATCTAGTACGTACTTGTATTCTATTATAGTACAATATATATAAAATCCGACAGCTCTAAATCCGAAACGCCAATACATAGATTCTACTGCATAGTTCTCATATTTATGAACAATTGCACTATTAACGATAATAGTAACACTTCTAATTGCCAAAGATTCATCGATTACTCGTCCTTATTTTCTTTCGGTGAATTAAGCTGCTGTTATAGGACAAAACAGTGCAGCAATGAATAGGAAAAAAAAACATAACATGTACAGTTTCGTATTGAAAAAAAAAAGCACCCAGATGAATAGGCACACCTTGGACTTGTACAATGATACTCGTTTACACGGCACACGCTTTTCACACCTGTACAGCTAAGCCGAATAGCGACGTTAAACGACCAAAAGAACTTTGGCGGTTAATTAGTCTGGGTTAGATTTGACGGATCCGAAAATTACAGCTGTTACTCAATTTACGAATAGCCATTGCGAGGCTACCCGCGATTTGGCTGGCGCCCCCACCCCCGACGTTTACAGAAAGTTGAACGCTGGACGCGTGTGTCGAAGCAAGAGAACTTTGAATATCAATTTTTTTTTTTTTCGATACAGTTTTCACGCCATTTACCTTGCATATAACAAAAGGGCAAAACAAGAAAAGACTGGCTTGGAGGCTATTGTCGTCATTGTCAGTAGTAGTGGGCGAGCAGGTACATAATAGCATTTTTTTTTTCTATAATTTACACAAAGTTTAGTGTTTGCCAGTACAGTTAGTCCCGATCCGCTCTAGACTTACGAATCAGCATGTCATTATCGTTGGTACTGCTTCTGCTGGGGTCTGGCGCCATCTGCATTTACTAGAAGGGAAGGCGAGGGACCTTATACTATTCCCACATACATACACAATTTGAGTTTTCGGCACCGATAAGTATTTATCAGCGAGCGTTCCCCTATAAACAACAATGAACCCGCTGCAAGCGTAAACAAAATTACATATCTCGAGCTGCGGGGAGAAGTGGGGGTATGCCGATCATATACTGATTCCACCTAAAGTGACGAAAGCAATCAAACACTATCGTCACTTATCGTGTAATCAATGACAACCATATCTACGGTACGAAGTTTACTGACAATGTAGCAGTAATAAATAGATGATTCCCGATTGACCCGAGCAAATGTCATTAACAGTCCTACACACAGTCTACTACAAAAATCACTTGGGCTTAAAAACAATTTACATAACCATATATGTATAACAAGTAAATATTTAATCATCTTAGTATTGGGAGATCGCCAGAGGTAAACAGACAACGAAATAGCTATCCGTACAGCCATATTATCTAGTTCACAATCCAGGTACAACTGTCTAGTCTCCACGTATCGTACCGAATTCAATACGAGGCACATTGTTCCGCAGCAACCTGACGGCGCAGAGCATAAGGGCCATTATCGCGTGACCGGCCCGAATCAAAGCGCACAAAAGACCTGCCTGAAGCTCAGCCGAGTTCAAAGAAGTCAGATCCACAACTTTGGAACAAGCCATACGGGCTAATTTTTCCTTCCCCTCCTCTAGGCGACGACGTCGCCGACATTTCATCGTTGTTCGTAGGACATCTGTGTACATCCACAAGAACGGGCACTGCTCAACCGAAAACCTCGAACGTTCCTATTGCCGCTAGTTAGTTGTAGGCAGTTTTACTCTGGCAAAAAATAAATGCTGATAAACGAATTGCTTACGTCTCAGCTACTTATTAGAAAAATGACTGCTATATTCGAACTAACAGAGGGGGGAAAACGAACTTCATCCGCCGACCAAGTCCACATAAGTAAACTCAAGGTATCGATTTCCATTATCATTTCACGATACATCAGCTCGACAGATGGACCTTTTCCACAGATCCGACGCGACGAGAAAATCACCCGCGCGTTGTTTCGCTAAACAGAGACTTCCCTGTTGATGGGCACTGCTCGTACCCTAACACGCGCGCGACGTTACCCCATGGAGCGAAACCAGTGCGTATTCCTATTTCTTGGCGATATGTTCAGTGGGTGAGCAATGCGAAAATCTTTCATTGTCATGCCGAGATTAGAATGCTGACAGACGCTGCTTGCCACTGTTGCTACGATGGTTTGACTCTTCTGTGAAATTCTCTGTTTGACTAAACGTTCGTAAAGGCCCTGAGCAACGTCAGATTATCGTTGCCGGATTTCCAGAACTGGTCTGTAACAATATACGATGAGGAACCAGTTGTTTTCCGTATGTGTTCCGCTGCAACGCCTTCAGCTAGTTACTTTAACCTACAACAGAAGATGCAAAGCCAATTCGCACATTGTTGGATAATGCTTGCGAAGCAGCCCTTATCTCAGGGTGGTCGGCGGGAGTATTGAAGCCGCTAATGTCAGTACCAACGTTTACGTCGGTCCCACTTGTCCAGATTTGTTGCCGCTGATGTAGCAGCATCAGCAGCTACGTTGTCGCTCTAGACCTTCATTTGTCGGTTGATTCATTCGATCACTCAGGGTTCGAGGACAGCAGTGCCATCTGTTTGCCGTTCCGCTTGCTCGTACGGAAGCGGTCCTAGTTGTCGACCACGAGAACTAAAGAGCAAAGGGATGCTCTGCGTGCAGCGGCGGCGGCGAATGTCACTGTTATCATTTCCTGTAGTTGTGCGTTCTGACTAATGGTCAGTTCCTGCTAGGGAGGGACACCTGACCAGTTGCCCCTAGTAGCCAGCAGAAGATTCATTCCCACTGTCAGCACAACGGCAGCAGCACGAAACAACACTGACGGTTATAGTTGCACACAGTTATGGGCACTGCACGCTGCACGACGGCGTAGCGTACATCAGCACGACAACGAAATCGACGATGACGACTGGAACGCGATACATACACCGCTAAGAAGGGACTAACGATTGTTCGATTACTGTTGCCTCTCCTAGGAACTCGGCTAGAGCGTTCAATGTTGCCGCTAGAAAATACCATGAACTAGTGCGCGCCGCCGGATTAGCGCGTGTCGGACCACGCATAGCGCGTAGGAACCGATTCTGGCTGTGAAGTGGCTGGTGCCGATCCTGCCTGTGCTGTCGCTATGGCTGCGGCGGTGGCATCGATGGCAATGACAGCATCTACTACGTCAATAGCACAAGTGGATGGCAAGTGTACTACAAGTATATATGGTCGTGATAGAGGCAGCAGCAGCGTCAAACAGCCAGCTTACGAGCGACTGGCCAAGCTGTTTGTCTGTGTTGAATGTCCACAACGGTGCGCGACTCACCCAACCATTACAGCTGATAACGCTTCGTAGGCAAGAAAGAGGTTTCTCCGCTCCGCCCAAGGCACGCAGGCTGGCTGGATGCCTAGCCGCCCCATAAACGAAGCATTATGGTGCTGCTCTTGTCTCTCATACGAGAAGATACCATGTCGTCGCAGACTTCACAGCGACACGTCGACTATCGAATCACTGTTACTGGCCGTCGCAGAGTAGAACTAGTTTATCATGATTCGGTGCCGCTTATGATGTCCGTCTCCTGTCGGCTATATCAGTAACTAACCGGTCGCCTTACCATAGGTGAACATCAACTTTTGTTACTTTACAGTCACAGTCAGGACCATGCGCAGCGGATGTGGCAATTTATAGGGTCCGTTCGAAGAATCCGGTACGACAACCTCGTTCTCACACACATACACGAAATTCTATTAACCTCTACGGTTAGCTTCTACGATTTGTAGCCTTCAGCGCCTGACGGAGATGTCTTTGTCGCCACAACAACAGACGGCTTATGACAAAATCTTCATAACTGCAGTTGTCGCCGTCGCTTTTATCGGGCGACATTTTCGTTCTACTGACGACGAACCGTGTAACTACGTGGATATTCCAGCTGCATCTCATTTCATTCCAGGAGGCTTTACTCCCCTTTTTCCGTTAACTCCATCTTCCTTTTTTAATCAATTCGAGCACCTAATCACACAGAAACGCACAGATGCGCGAAAACACGCCCAGTCTAGTTTCTTAGATGCTGGAACATACGCATACAAAAAAGGCAAATAGGAGATATGGCGACGATGCAGCGTAAGCAGCAGGTGGAGGGTGGCACAATGTAACATTCGCTTCGCGGCAGAATTTTCGCGGTGGGACCATTGCCCCATATTCTATTCGGCTAGCAAGCCGGGGCTTCTCCTAGGATTAGCTATATCTAGGCGCGTCCTGTTGTGTCGCCTAAACGTCGCACGTCAAACTGTTCGATGGCGGCAGACAAACAACAACGACTACCATTAACCAGACGGGTCGAAGAGCATAATTTGAGCTGAACGTCACGAAGACAGCAAAAATTGCAACCGGCTGACCGGAAGGCTGAAGCAATCGCCATCGATTAAATACCCTGACAACATTAGGCGTCCATATTAGGGTCATTAGTGTTGCATTTTTTTTCGTTTCCCGTTGCCGCCATTTGGATTATCTTGGCTTATCATCGGCTGAATCAAGACACAGGAACTTGCCACAGTATATATTTCCTCGATATATGAATGAGTGTTAATATATCATCTGTATTAACAACTGTCGCAACCGACGTTGTTGAGGCAGCTGTTGGACGCTACGCTTAAAACCACACATTCACTGATTGGAAGCGGCAACATTCAGAGCTATTTCGCCTTTTGCATGGTACATGCAGAAGCGACATACTGTTGTGCACAGTCACGCATGCACATGCAGAAATAAAAAACTATGCAATAATGTGTTGCAGTTAAAGCTGTTAAAGCCGAAGATACTCAGGACATATCGATTTGTTGAACGGTGCTTCCTGGCTCGTACTTACTGTCCGCACAATGTAATGCGATTAGCACTACCGAGACCTCCACAATCCCATCTGTTTTTCGTAGCGTCGTGGACATGGCCTGCAGGTGGGCTGCGTAGTTTCTACGTCAAGCCATGTGGCGACTCTTTAGATCCGTGGCTGTTGTTTCTCTCGGTGCCCCATAGACGACGCAAACGGGAACATAACTAATAGTCTACAAGTATATAATTGCCCAAGAATAAGCGGAATGGTGATGATTTACAACAGTCAATGGGAGTTGATGAGAGTCGGTACGGTGGAATATAGCATAGGTGATGCTGGTTGGCTTACAAGCTTCTTTTAGCAGGAATAACTAACGAGTGGTTGAAAATTTCAACTTTCCCATAATGCACACGCTTTCACAACGCGTACGAACGGGTGTAGGAAGTAGCGGAATCTCTTGGATTTTTTTAGGAGCTCAACGAAAAGAGATGCAGATTTCTGTTGTCTGATGCCAAGCAAGGCCGCCAACAACTGCACCATTATTAAGATATTTTGCATACTGAACAATAATTGCGTAAGTGTTTAGTAAGTAGATTAATATCAAGCTACCTAACCCAATTGCAATCTTAGGTCCGTGACAATCGTCTGGTAACAGTATGCTTATAGGAAAAATATAAGGATCTTTTTTTATTTTATATTGCTATATATATATATATATATATATATATATATATATTACTACAATTTACTAGAACGATTCGATACAAGCAGGTAAAGGGTGCGAGCGAGATTTCACCAAACGGCAACAAGGTCTCCCCACTTATGCTGCGTTTAAACAGCCGTAGCAACAATAGCAACAGCGAAGCTGGCAGCCTTAATTGCACTACCTTTGTTGCAGCTGCAGACTGTGCCGCCGTCAATCAAACGGTTACCATAAGTCGCCGAACCATTCTTTTAGCGGCAACAACAAAGACAACGGTAAGCAACGCTTTCCTAAAATCCACTTGACGAATAGGCAACGCCAAATTACTACGGCCACGTGGAATAATAGATGCTACCTCTTCAAACATTTCCATGCAGCTTTCTTCCACCTACAGGACATCGCTACACAGGATCCGGCGCTATCGGAAACGTAATTGGGAATCCAGGTCATCACTAGCCTCTCCGTTTCATCAGCAGCAAACGCGGAATCACTAGCGGAGTATACAGAGGGTCAGTACGTAGAGGGGTATCGCTGCACGTACGTCTTCGAAAACTCCGCATTACTTTAATGGATGGGAACATAACAATAATAATAACAACAACAAAAACAGCGGCGGCAGTAGCAACTGAAGAAGGTTCTTTGTGCAACGTAGCAACGGCACCGATCCGCGGTCGTTACAAGGCAAGAGCAAAACAGCTACAAGGGAACGCTTTCCACGTTGTATAGACGGCAATACTATCGCTCGCTTGCACGCTAGCACGTACGCGCACACATTCATACATCGCGAATGGCTGTGGGAAACCATGGGGCATGATGGCGATACGATGTAGCAACTGTCATGCGCTTGACTCAGAGCCATTTGTAGCTTTTGCGCCGTCTAGCATCGTATCGTCATTTAACCGACTGAGAAGTTGGGTAAACGACTGCGCAGGCACTATGGACACATTCGTATTTTCTTCTTTCACGCTCTGCCCTACACAGTAGATGTGAACTTAAGTGTAATTCGCACATTTTTCTACGAGGAAATTGTTTGCCTGGTATTAGTATGGTTCTTTAGCGATTGACCATCACGTGCAGTACCGCTATAGGAGAAGGCTGATGGAAAAAAAACTATTATACATTGCTATATATTAAGCTCATGAGCGTAACGCCCGTCGGGAATATGTGTCTGCTTTTATTGTTTATTCTTGATTAATATTATTACTAAGTGAACTTGAATAGTTCGATAACTAAAAATGATGTTCTTCATCAAATAACTATATAAGAACCTTCATTTGTCCGAATTTTATGTCCGGCACTATTGTTAGGCATTCCGTCAGATGGATAACTCCCAATATGAAATGAAACGTGTTCATGGTCGGATTCAAATCCAAAATCACCACGTGTCCTTTAGGTTTGTCAGACGAACACGTTACCCGCTACGCCATTAGTAAGAGACGAAAATCCTTTGAAGAACTTTATTTTGCAACGTGGTTTTCAATGGCACCTTTATCGCTGGTGTGGTCCATCCGGAACACGGCGACTATTCCCTGCAATTTGACAGCTTGTTGACAGAGCAGTTACTTACCTGTCGTCCCATTTTACGCCCGCTTTTCTATCTTTTCACTCTGGCTGTCTGATTCGATCCTCCCTGTTTTTCAGGAGTCGCCCATTTATTGTCATGGACAAAAAAAAGCTAATGGAGAAGCATATAGATTGTTTGACGTCAGAGCGCTTTCGTCACGTTGTCACGAACGCTACAGCTAACGGCCCTCAAATAGCATTGTGGAGACGTTCGCTCGGATCTTTGTCTGAGTGTATGCGTATGTGCACCCGTTGATGTGTGCCCGTGATTGTTAGTCACTGTTTCTCGGGAGAACCGTCACATGTGTAATAATTGACGCAATTGAAATGACGCTGAAATAAACCAGCGGTATATCTCAACCTGTATTTATATCACACAAGCTCGGTATCATCTCATTGCTATAATTGGCTGATAATTATTATACATATAATACGCTTATGAGTCGTCGTCACGAATTCTATCATTGTCGTTCGAAACACATGGCGGAATAGGAGATATTCAGAGGAGCCTGAGACAGGCTGACAAAACGTGGTCCTCAGCTAAACAGAGGAGCATAGACATGCGACCGTCAGCAAACCTAAGTGCAACAAGTGCCCCCATCGCTCTAGGTAAACACTGACGAGCGAAACAGAAACACGTGCCCAGGTTGATGACGATCTTGGACTGCGACTGCGACCCTGCGCATGGGACTAGGCTTTACGCACAGTAAACATATCGGGCGGCAGGACGTGCCATCCGGGTAACAAGACGTGGCTTCTGACTTAAGGATCCACACGTGGGGGTCCGAGGATATAACATAGTACTTCTCCACTTTTAATATTCTATGCACGTTCATAACAACTGCTTTTTTTTTTTTTAACTGGGTCGGGTTGTCGTTATTGGAAACGAGCAGTTTGTTAATTCAGAGTAAATTTATCCCAGAAAAGCCCAAATGCAAATAATCTACACAACGAATACTATATTTATATAGTAAGCAAATTAGGACCTACATTATCAAAATAATAATCGAAATATTTGAAGATACAAAGACCTTGTCTGTGTATGATTACTCCGATAACTACGATAACCCGATGAGCATTAACGCCTACGAATGTTGGCGTTCGAAATTGTTCACCGGATCGGAAACTATTATTTAACTTAAATCTATACTAAATAAATCATTATGGCGTTCAGCGTATAGACGCCTTTTCGTACATACGGGTGGATCAAATGTGCCTTAGGGTGAGGTGTTCAGCTGGTACGGCAGGGGCGGTGCGATAACGCTTTAGTAATACGACAGTGAAAATGTCTGAAGAAAGCTAATTGTTGTTTTGGTTCATTCATGAAGTTGGTCTAATAACTTAACTGGCCAATTTGTTCCGGCTGTACAGGTTTACTTCCGGAAAGGTTACGTGTCGTGCTACATGTGCTACATAGATACAATCATGTGTGTATCCATAAATTTCACGTAGACCTGGCCCCCAGTGCGGCTTGACTTTGCTTACATCTTTTTTTTTTTCGCTCATTGCATTTATTCTCGACTAAACAGTAAATGGACAATTTCCTGCCTTTCATCTATGAGAAACAGTTTTTGATAGTACGATCATACAATAATTATACGCTTCCTTCACGGCGAAACAGCTTCATAAGAATATCCCCGCAATCGAAATGCATTATCGTTGTGTTTCATGGTAATTGCTTGCAAAATCACTCTGCCCCTGGCAATCACAGTATGATTGATACGTTTGGTAAGCTTCCGCCGTCGCAAAGCTACCCATCTGAAGGAAACTGATCTAGTAGCGTGCGAGTATTTTCGAATTCAGAAGAAAGTCTTTTAATTAAATATCTTGCCAACTTACTGAGGCAATTCCATCATCATCATCAAGCAACTGTCAGACTATCATCGAATCTTATCCTATCGGTTAGAGTCGGATAGAAAAAAGTTAAATATACGAGTGTCGTCCGCAAATCGATATAATACAGAAGCTATGAACCGCTAGAACCACGTGTTGTCGAGCTAAAGCCGAAGCCTGAACCGGTCGTAACATTTGCCTCAAAATGAGGCTTAACAGCCATAGTGAGTCGGTATGTCTGTCTGCGTAAGTAGGCGTTTGGGTATCTTTGAAGCTTAAAACACTAACATCTCTAAAGGTGTCTAGGTTAAACGATGTCCAGGTAGAAAGGAATTTAATAGCGAAGTAGCTTCGGACCGTCGTTCCAGAGGGAAACGTACGCGATCAATGCCTGACCCGCAGCGACAGATAGCGCATTCGATGTCCTTAGTTCATAGCTGCAGCGTATAGGACGCGTATCTGCACACGCAACGGTACGGACAACCCCAGCAGCAGTGGACGTAGGTACAAAACATTACGCATGTCAACAGGGACACCACAGGATAAGCTGTAGCGAAGTGTTGTTGAGTAGATGTTTTGATTTATGTGTTTTTCGTTTACTATTGCAGCGCCGTCCGATGATACTGCGGTAAAAGTACTATAAAAATAGAACGCAACGCGTGCCTGGTTCTCTCTTTATGATTCTGTATATCGCATCACGAACTGTACAGCGAAATGACGATAGACACCGACGCATATGTACGTCTGAGTTCGGTTATAGGAATCAATGAACGAGTCTAACTGACGCATTTTCCTTTTCAAATATATGCATATTATATGTCAGATAGTAAGTAATACCCGCGTGTGGGAGCTGGGGGTTTAAAAGAGAAAAATTACGAATGCGGATGACCATCGGTAGGACGCGCATGACATCGGAAGCTGTACGAAAACATGCGAAGACTACTACCCCCAGACCTCATTTCGTACATCACAGAGAAGTAGGTCAGGATAATGATCGTCCAGTGAATGAACTGACTTAAATGATTAATTTGCTTGTTTATGAAATATCGCATCGTAACTATAACGAACGCCTATTCAAACCTCTTTACGTAAGGTACCCAATCATCGATTAATGAACATAGTTGCTACCCGGAAACAAACTATACAGAATGATACCTTTAAATAGGATTGCGTATGCAAGGTGCTTGCCCGAAAAGGTGCTTAAGAGATAGGTTTCAGTAGCAAGTAGCAGCTATACGTATATAAAAATACTTGGGGCAGATGGATTTCGCTAGAATGGATGGGGGCTAGAATTCGCTCGGAAGTCGCTCACCTAAAGACCTAGCCCTGTTCGAAGTTGTACTTTGATTTTCAGTACTTTAATGGTCGTGTTGTCGAGCGAATGAGCGGATCCATATGCTTGTATAGAATATTTGGCTGGTGTTTCGGGTTAACGCTTCGTACTAACGGTTCCCATAAACGTCGACGTATGCTATAGAAAATAACCACGGATGCATTGCTGCCCCGCATATTTTTCGCCTCGTTCTGTCCTGAACCGCTTTCACACCAGTGTAACTCTTGTGCAACGTGTTCTACAAACATGACAGCCGCCTTCAAATAAACAATTACTATAATGTGTGCTAATGATGTGAACTTGGAAAGTTCTATGATTTTTTTTATCTTAGCCGAACTGGCAGCGTCTGGCCGCTTATCTGTCTGCGCCACCCCAGACTCGTGGTGGACGTCGTACTCAAGCTTTACTATCAGTATCGTGTCTATATTATAATTGTTATTAGTGAGAAAGTAAACATCTGCAATCTAGCTATTTATAGTAGGCCTAGCCGGCCCAAGCTACTCTAACAAATATGCCAACGTCTGTTTTTGTTTAAACAGATATTGCTTGGTGAACACGTTTATGCTGCTACGAACAAAAAATGAACATTAACATCGCGTTTATGAGACAACACCACATTAAAGGCTGGCATTGCATCCGAAACAAAGGTAAAAAGCTTACTTTATATGGCATTTGTGTGCCTAGTGCGATTTTCGCACTTTTACTGGATCCGATCATGGCCATACCATGGTAACAGCTGCCAGTTCAGCTGCCAGCCAACAGAACGCGCAGCTAGCAATATGTTTTGTGACGAAAGTCCTATTGTAGGGTAACACTGCAGGACTTGCTAGCGCAAATATCAAACAACGAATCTACAGGCAGTATGCATCATTCCAAAAAAGAGCAGCAAAAACAGAATGTGGCCATTGCAATAGCTGGCTACCGCGGTCAGATGAAATCAAGCACCGTTGGAAATGGTCGCACAGATACTGCCAGTGATAACCATGATGATATGCCTGTGACCAGTATGCGTTCTGTAATGAAACTGGAAAATCAAACCTTAGACAAATCTCGAGACAAAGGCGGCAAATTCGGCTAAAGGCGGAACTTCGAAACTTAAAATGAATACAAGTCTTTTTTTCTTAATTTCACGTGACGACATGGCAATCTAAGAACTCAACCAGACACGATGCAATACTTGAGGTAAGGACAGGTTTCTTTTTGAAATAGAAAATTATTTGTAGCCAAAAGGAAGGTAACAGTTCAACACTGTACAAGTGGTATTTTATTAGAAAATGATGGAAATTTCATTTCGATTCCACCGAACTCTTACGTCCATCAGTAGATTCCTTTGGTACCAACGACGACCGGCTAGCGCTCTCGGTATCACAGTTCAGCCCCACTAGCCCCCGAAAGCTAGAACGGGCGTGAGACCTAAAAGTAATTTATTTGTAACGAATCCGGCTTCCTTGTAGTCGTCGCATCCTATTCCTTCAATGGGCTTCCGGAACGCTAGATAATATCACTTGCGCGCTGCTATATCAACATGGGTACGTTCGTTAGCAGTATTCCCGCCGCTTCATTGCGGTTTGTGCAGAGAAATCTTTCTACTATCATTAGTCCATCGTCCCACGCTGACGATCGCCAACCAAATGGCTCAGCAAACAGTGAATATTATAAAGAAACAGTCATACAACTACACGCGTTCACTATTACAAGTACATCATATATACTATGCTTAATATACGAAAGGACGAGAATCAGTGTCGTAGACGCGTTCAAGGCTGGAAGGCAACGAGCTGACACAGACGGCTCCCGCAACAGCGAACGTTTAAAGTGATTGGCGTTCGAAGACATAGTCGCATCGTATCAATACGATATGAACATAAAGTAGATGTTTATAGATAACACGAACGAGATGATTAAGTCCACCTATAAACGCCCGTAATGGAACGCATTGTTCGCAATGGCGTTCCTTACACAAGAGGTGCGTTGTTCGGAACGCTGCCAACTAGTTCGTAACGGTCGAAAATAATTAGCAAGATGGCGTTCTTATAGACATACGGTTCATCTAACGTCGCTCAAGGTACCTTAGGATCAGTAGGATTTATATCGTATCATAAAACGTTCGACATATCTGTCGAAATAGCTGTGAGAATCACAATATGTTTTCATAAGGCAAAACAATTTACAGTAACGAATGTAATAAAACGAGCATATTCTATGCAAAATTTTCGAGGTAAGTAATAGACAAATCATAAAAACATTTTTTTGTCTGTAACTGCTAGGGCGTTACGTTTGCAGCGGCCTTTGGCACGGTGCAAAGCAATCCTTAGTAAGTATCATATAAATTTAAGTATAATATCGCGAGTACAGAGTAATAACTCATGTTAGATGAGTGCTACACACCTAGATGCCATATGTCTGCCATATATAGGGAAAGAGAGACACAGAGCGAGGGACTGAGAGGAAGGAGGGGCTAGAGCGCGTCCAAAACGCTATCAAGAGCAGTGTTCGCTAGTGAAATCGTAAGATAATAGTGATCGATAATGAAGTAATTATCTCAATACCATTTTAAGATAAGGCTGTCATTTATTTTGGCGCCGGCACAGCTGATGCAGGGGGTCGGAGTCCAAAAATCCTATTTTTCAGCATCGTCTGTCACCAACTGAATGTCAGTCAAATACGGAGCAGCAGTCTTTCAACGACTACACGGCACGGCTTTTGGGTAAATAGTTTAGAGAGGGCAGGAACTACTGATACAGCTACCTGGCCCTTTCAAGACCCTCCAAATCGTTCTTATAGCAGCAACGAACTGTTGTAAACAGCAGAAATAAAACGAGGCTCTGAAAATTTGATCTCATAAGCGGAGAACTGAAGATTTAAAATCGCACAATACGAACGCACTACAACTTGGGCGTATTAGAAGCTGCGAATGCCCAAACTACTCAATGTCTAGAAAGCTTTAGAGGCACAAAAAAAATTATATAGAAATTGAAAGAATTACTTCCGTAGGTTAAATGGCACTGCTGTAATCAGAACTAATTAGATTAAGTGACAGATCTGACCCAGAATATTTGAAATTGAACAAAATTGAGCAGCTGCACAACGCTCTAGACCAAGCGTCGACCCGGAAAGGAAAATCTAGACCTCACTTGTCAAAAACAACTTGATTTAAGCCAGTTCTCGCACGCTCGTACTTCCGTCCACAAGGTGCGTCCATTGAAAGCTTCGTCATGCCATTGTTATTGTGTGTTATAGCATAAGTAATACAAATCAATAAATCTCAGGCAAGAGCTACTTGAAGTAAAGGGGGTCAACCTATTCGAATTACTATCCCTTCCGTACCGAATGATCGCGCTTTAATGATAAAATTTAACGGGAATGCAGATTAGGTCATCATCTATTTTATTTCCTCTTCTTCCCTATGTATCATATATATATATATATATATATATATGTATGTACATATATATAGATATATATACTTTTGTTATTGAGCTATAGTACTGTTTGTAATAGTTTGTTTCTTTTTTCCGCTTGTTCGTCTGTTGCGTGTGAAAAATATTCAAATCGCCTCTTGCGGGTTGTATGTGGCCCGTTCGCTTTATATTTGATTGGCCGCTTCATCGTCCGGCATGAGCGTCGGTTGCACGTCGCTTGATCGGACGACTGGTTGACGGGAAATCCGCTAGATAGCTGAACGTCTGGGGCGGTTAGGTCTCGTTTTATCATCTTGAAGGTGTCCGATCCTGTTGTTATTTTTGATGTTTTGACGCGGACCGCGTGCGTGTCACATGGAAATACATTTAATATTACGCCAGCTACAAAGAACCGCCGTTTTGGCGTAGACATTATGTTTATCGTTCTTCTGTCAAAGCGGGTTCTTGTCGGAGCTCGCAGTTGACCCACTTCAGGACACGCTGTGTGCACCTTTGTCGTCGGCTGTCTAATGTTCATAGCTCAATATACATCAAATGGATGTGAACATGTTAAAATAATTATTGAAGGAATGTACTGCATTCAATGAATTCTATTTGGCCCATAGCCAATTTAGTCGCCTCAAACCAGTCGACATTATATGCGGTTAAATTTAGTTAGTAATGTAGATTACGTGTTCTATTGCCACGAACTCGTACACAGGTTTGTTTGGCGCAACGAATCGCCGTTAGTATCATCGGATTTCACTGAAGGGGGTAGACACCCCCGCTCAAAATTACTTAAGAATAAGAAATTGCACTTATACGCGACTCATATGTTAATTGTAGATATCTACTTTGTTCGTGTCGCCGAACGTAATTATCTCTATACCGTAACTAACATATTTATAAGGGTTGTCTCCTACCTGCCTAAAGTGCGGATCATCACAATTAAAAACGTTAACGACTTTATATATACATATATAGAAAGTAGAAAATGGTAGCTCCCCAAGTGACGAACGCGGATTCGTCTCTCTGATGGTGTGGAGCCATCGTAAAAGTCGCCGGGCAGATATACGGACGGAGTTGCTCTGCCATACCGGCTCAGTCTCGACAAAGCAAAACAGAAATCTATAATTCTGCTTCAACAAATTGTTCTCAGACAATACGTTATACTAATGTAGTGACTCGGTCCTGTATAACAAACTCCATGCAGCGACCCCGCAAGGGCAGCAGCGTCAGGATAACTCGCCCAGAGTGACCCCGTTATCACTTTCGTTGTCACCGCACCTAACGGCTATTACCGGTTTCTAATAGTACTCGAAGCTATTACCACTACCCCCAGCAATATCATCTCAAAGAGTAATTGTAGGTACAAAATAGGCAGATAGATAGAGCGCCAGTTACCCCATTAGACAATCCATGTTCAAGTTTTCCTCCTGGGGGACGATAGGCGAGCGGCGAACTAGGTCAGGCCGACTGGCCTCATCGCATGGCATTGTTCTGCTTTACGTAAAAGAAGTAAACAGCAACGTCGTCGCGGTACGTCGGACTTGTGACAAACATCCGACTACTAACTGAAAAAGCAGATGCGAAGGAGACGCAGCAGCAGCATAGTACCATAGCGAGTGCCAATGGGCGAGACAGGTATCGAAGTGTTAAAATAGCCGTTGCTTTCTTTGCTACCGTTGATCCCATCGTAGAGTCAGTACAGCGAACGGCAGTGTCCGCCCGGTACAGCCAACTTACGTATATATATATATATATACGTTTATATGTATCACAAACTCAACCTATTAAATTGGATGCACCGAACGCCGTGAGTTATCGCTTAGACCCGTTCCTGATGAGGCTGATCGACTGTGAGAGCGAACAGGACGTGGGTTTGGTTTGTAGCTAATAGACTAGCAGTACATTTTCACCGCTCGTGTTATAGCGAGCACGATTAACGACTCGTGTCTCGTGCATAGGACAGAGAGCATCAAATAGGTCTGATTAATTAAAAAAGCTGGATTGAAACAACTGAAATGAACGCCAGTGGAGTAGGCGGTTCTACGAATTGTCTAGCTAAGACAATTGATTAGATGACGGCAAGTGCTAATGACGTTTTTCGTTGTTCAGGTCTCAATAGGCTGCTTGACCTAGCAATAGGCTATTTCTCTGCAGTCGACAGCACGTACGGCCTGCCATGTCTATCTAGGTAACAAGCCAGTTACTTGCCTGTGCCAATTTCCATTGGCGACGGCGCAAAAATTATAAATTTTCGTATAGTTTATATGGTAGCTTGCCTGCCGACTACTCGAGAATGTTGCGTTTGTAGTTTTGTAATTAATCTAACTCAAGATTCTATTTTCCTACATTGCAATAAATGAAGTAGCATGTTCCGAACAAAATTTATTATAGAACAAATAAAAATAATAATACTGAAGTGGGACATTATAGAGACTACATTTTTGATCGAAATCGACTTTTTGTGGAGTGTGTAAGCGGCAAAATGGATTTTCTTTTGCATCTGGACGGTGTAAGGCCGGAAGCTTCAGCTAAGTACCGGTGCAAATTTAGAACCCAGGTGCAACATCTGGTGTCGAATCGGGTCCAGCGAGTGTTCTGATCCGGCGCCCTATTCTACTTACGTGTTCTGCTCTAATGCTGTCCTGCTACTTATGCTAATGTAAGCTTGATACAGCTGAAATAGTGGTATGAACAAACACCGGAATAAAGAATAGTTTTCCTATTTTTTTTTTTTTTCTCTACGCTAGCCGTCAAACAGAAGCCTAAACGTCTTCTTGGGTTCGCTCCCTCCCACAGAATCTTCAATAAAAAAAATATGATGACATACCTATATACTATTTATATATTAATAGCTTACCATTGACGTCGCAAGGTGAGCTCTCACTTGTTGGGCAGTTTGTGTTGGGAGGGGTACAATCCGCTACGTTAGTCACCGTTGCTGTGCTAGTCGTTGCTGTTATGGTGATTGTCGTCGTTTTAGTGCTTTTCAGTGTATCCTTAGAAGGCGAAACCGACGGTGGGTTAGCTACACCGTTCATTGCGGATCGTATCTGCTGTCGGGCTTCTTCGGCGACTCGGGAAACACTCTCGACAAGATAGGGCGGCTGGGAAGTCGCGATGATATCAAACGTTCGATTGAACTCACTAGCGTCTTCTATGACCGACGGCGATTGCTGGCCGACCGATTCAACTGCAGGAGACTTCGCAATCAAGCGAAGACCACTGTTTTTCGAGCGTCCCGCTCGGGCAATCTTCGAGGGTGCCGCAATACGTGACCGACTACCTTTCGGTGTACTTGGACTAATCAGCTCCTTTGTTGAGCTCGAATTTGACACTTTAGGAGGGCCGTCCTCGGGCGTTTCGGGCGACCCAGCGATTGACCCTGCAGAACGACCTGTCGACTCAATACTTGTCTGCCGTTCGATTGGAAGGGTTATTTGACGGCGTGATGAGTTTTGAGTTGTACCCCTGACGAAGCTGCCGGGCATTGGTAGTTTCGATGATTTGTGCGGCGACTCCTTGCAGGCTATAACATTTTTTGAGATTAAAGGACCTGTTGGACTTGGAGGATCCAACTTCACTGGTGAAAAAATCTGTTTAGTCTTCGACTTCCTTGTATATTTGGTGATCGCCGATGAGCTGTTACGGCCCGCACTCGAACCACATTGAGCTCCTTCATCCTTAATGATATCTTTGCCACTGCTGCTGCTGTTAATGTTATTATTAGGATTAATAGTAGTGATATTATTAAGCTCCTTAACTTTGGCAACTTCACTCGGTTTTCTGAGCTCCCTTCGTAGTGACTTTCTTACGGGCTGATCACGTTGCAGATCTTTCACCTTGCCACTGACATCGCTATTTCCACTAACTGAGGAATCAACCACAGGCAGTTCCTCGACGGGCGCCGTGGAGTCCTCCTTTGTGAACGTCTCGCTCCTTTGCAATGGAACGGGTTTCTTCCGAATGAAGGTTCCTGAGTCAACTTCGTCGGAGAGGCTTGACTGTCTAGAGATTGTGCGTTCATCGGCGCACTGCTCACTCAGATTTGCAGAGTTTGTTATACGGTTCCGCCATTCGTTTGTCGATTCTACTGCTCTGCTCTCGCTACAAGCAAATATTCCAGTCTGTGAATTCGGCTTTCCCGCAGATGGGGTTATCGGTCGCGAATGAACATCCTGCATTGAGCCAAATTTTCTGGTAGGCTCAGATCGTTTCTGGCGGGCTTGTGTATTTTTTTCGGCCGCAAGATCCATTTTGGAATGATCTCCAACCAATGCTTCCGCACTGGAGGCACGCTCGGCGGTGGACGAATATAAAAGCGGTCTCGTCAGATCTGTAGAGGCCCTCTGCATGAAGGCTAGCCCTGGAGTATACGAAACTGGCCTGGCAACAGTATTTTTCTTCACGCGACGAATTACCGCGGGATCCCTTACTGGTGAAACCGAAGCAGGCCTGCAGCTATTTGGCAGTCGAGACTCAAAGCGTCGCCTTGTCGTCTTTGGATCTTCTAGCTCGATTGTGGGTCCGATCAGTTTTCGCAGCGCCGCAGGTTTTACGTTGGAACAAATACTATTACTGTTAATGGCACCACTGCTGTTATTTGCGTTATTCGGCGTGCCGCTAGTGCCGGCCTTAATCCCGATGGTTTCGAAGATCGTCGAATCGACCGTGAATTTGTCATTTGAAGCCTCTGGAGCGTTCAATAAATGGTTGACTGGTGAGAGATCGCCAACAGCTGAGTCGTCTGAGCATGGACTTTCAATGAGTTGAACTGGCGCATTTGATGGATTATCCACAATAAGTCCATGCGGTTTTCGTGGTTTCATTTCATCTATTTGAGGTTTCAGTGGAGGGTACGTTCCATTAAGGAGAACGTACTTAAACTCGTCCTGCAGAACTTCGCGGGATTTCCGTTTGCTCTGCTTCTGCCTAGCAGCATGTTGATCAACTTGCTGTAGTCCCGACATGGAATGCTGGTGGTGATTATGGCCAATGTGACCCTCCTTCAAAAATAATGGCAAGCTTGAATTCGATTCGAGCGAGTCTTGCTCCAGCCCTGCGCGCGATGATGGACAGCTGATATCGGAGCGGCTGCGTATCCGGAAGCTAGGTAAAGTTGTGCATCGGCGTATGACCACAACATCCTTGTCATCTTCGTCATCGATCTCGTTGTCTACCGAAGACCACTCCGGCGAGGCAGGAAGATGTTGAGGTTGACCCTTGACAACAGCAGGCGCCGCCGATGTCATATCAGTTGGCACGGAAGCCCACTGCGAAATGAAGCCCGTCGAAACTCCGTCGTTCATCGCGACGATGTCAGATTGCACAGACGGCCACTGGGACAACTGCTGTTCAGCGGCGGAGAATCCACCGCCGCCGGCGCTGCCACCAGGCCCATTTGTGTCATCATGGGCCCCTCCACAACCGCTAAATCGGCTGTTCCCATGGCTATGGCCACCGTCGCGGCTATTACATTCGTGCCGTTCAGGGTCGCCTGTCCGGATCACATCGACATGCGCGACACTCGGCGGAAGTACGCCCTTCTTCTGCTTGTCGCGCAACGAGAAGCGAAATAAGCGGCTGAAAAACGCCGGTTTCGTCGGCGACGGAGGACATTCTGGCACGGTCCCCGTACCGGTATAGTTGCCGTGAAAGATCACTGGCTTCTGGTACGAGTTACAGCCCGGATGAGGCGACGACGTCGGACCGGCCTGTTGGCCCTTGTGTGTCACGGCCTGTCTGAATGACCACGTCCGTCGCAATGTCGGTATTCTCTGATCGTCGAATAACAAAATCGAGTCGGGCCGAAGATCGCCATCACGGGTCGCGTAGCCTGGATGGCGCAGCGACATTGACCGCGCAAATGGCGGTGGCAAGTCATCGATAAGTGTTGTTGGCGGAGATACATCACCCGAATGGCGCCCGAAGCGCAGTTTAATTTTCTTCTTCCACGATGTCATCGCGCAGCCATCCCGGGCGGAGCCGCGACTAGTGTCAGGTGCGTCCCTGTAACGAGTCAACCGTTTTTTTGTTTGTTTGTTCAACCGACCCTCGGGTCGAGGTATCCGGGTACAATCGCTTGCGGCGGCAAGCAGTAGTAATGCAGTGCCCGAACTCAAAGTGCGCCCCAGTTTTGTGTCTCGTATGTATAACTATGGCTGTATATCTGTTTATTTTAACGATATCGCCCACGTGCGACTGACTCTCATACGTAGGTACATACAAAACCAATTGGTATAGTGTCAGTTCTAGTAGCTTTTACTGATTTTATTATGATAATAATTTTCTGTTTTAATGCATTGTGATGCTGTGTTCGTTTAGTTTATACAAAATGTATGTGCAGAGTGACAGGATTTCATATGTTTCCCCACCGACCCCACACTTCATGAGGTGAAGAGCTTCTCCATTGTTCCCATATATAGAAAACAGTGTTTTTCACAATAGCTACCCCACAGTTAGCTCCTAGTATGGAAGCCTTTAATAGTATAACCATCAGGAGCAAAACCCAAGATAGCTAGCTAGCTATTCGAATTTGCTTGAATGTTGCGAGACGTCTGGAAGAAATCAACCCCGAGGCAAATCGCCAGTAAGGTATCTTCCAAATAAAGCTCCAATATAATAGCAATAATATTGATATCATGAAAACGAATAATCTAGCACGCAAGACAATCTGTACACCATTATAAAACGATGTAAACTTTTTTGGCCGTTCGAAAATGCCGCCTGGTTCCTGGATGACCACACTCGGCCAACGTACCGTAATTTTATATCACCTCTATTCTCGGTAGCCGGTGGAGCGCTTTCGTAGCCACCACAATTATTTTTCATGCCAAATAACGAAAATCCACCGCTTATTTGTGGTACGAGCTTACGTAATTACTAAACTCAAACTAAATCTGTACCTATTAAATTGGCACATAGGGAATGGAGCTTATAGATGGAAATTTTTCTAACTCTATCATGTGGCAACTACTAAGTCGACGTTACCGATGGCACCGTTAGGAAGTGCTAATATGGTATACGCGCTCTGCATTGGTGGTTTGTTCGGGCCGTCTTTCGTCTATCGGTAATTTCTACTACTGTTTCTGCATGATTTTATCGGCTATTGTCGTTTTTGCTGGTATTTTCTATCCAACGAATGAAGTAACTTTTGTTAAATGACTGCGTTTTTGTCCGCTGCGAGGACTGACTGCTGCAGGCTCAAGGTGCGTCCATTGTCATCCATAACCGCTCAACATAGTCAGTGGACGAATCTCGTCGGTAGTCAATAGATCTGTCTGCTTGGGATAGAGCTGAGACAAGGCCGGTTCTGCTATACTATGAGCAGAAACATTGCTAAACAGCCGAGCAAACGCGCAAACAGTTAGCATCAATCATCGTCATGTTTTCCTAGACCATAGCAGGTGGTTAGCCACACAAGAACAGACGGTGAGGGCGTCGGTGCAGGCACAGTCATGAGGGTGCAGGATACCGTTGAACCACACTACTACATACGAATATTCTTTCATTGTTCAGTGATGATGATCGGTGCTTAAAGCTGACGGGAGCCAACGACTTTTCTGCTGCTGACGGTGCTGGTATTTTTGGGATACACCGACGCGCCAATGGCTCTATTCGTTCAGGCACGGCGGTTCAACCTAGGCTACAACCTAATACCAGAACAGATAGTCTTTGTCCCTCTTGGACCACCCGTAGATCAATAATGATAGTAATTCAGCCCAGCTTAAATAGTACAGCTGGAGCTTTCTGGCCGGCGTTTATCATTGTTAGGTCAATGTCGGCTTGACATCCGCTGCCTGCGTTTTTATTTTTCTTCGGCTTAAGATTCAAGGTGACATTGGTCGATTGATGAAGCTCGCAATCATCCCTGCAGTAGCTATTGTGCGCCAATACAAATCGTAACGACATGATACCGCAAGAATCGTTGCGGCTGTAGAACTTTCCTTAACGATGGCAAAGTGTCTTCCTTATTTGTTCTCGCGTTAGGAGGAGGAAAGCAACGGCAAACGGACCCCATTTGACGTTATTAAATTAAGGCTATACAAAACTGATACACGCAGCATCAGCGTTACTGCTGCTGTCGATGCCAATTCACCCAGACGACAGTAATCAGCGCGTGTGAGGTCGATAGCGTTATTAGGTAGTTGTGAGTGGACCGTGGCTCAAAGACGAATCTCAAAAAAACGTACGCCCCAGATCTAAATAAACAAAGAATTTCCACGTTTAATCGGGCGTATAGTTGAATCCGAATAGACATTACCTAATTCTACGTCAACTAGATTAACTCCGAGCTATAAACAGCATATAATAAGTTAAGCACAGAGAGATACGATGCTGCTAATGTATGTGCTCGATAACGACGATGCGGAAAAGATTGAACCAGCCGTCTGTCCGCCCGTCTGTATGTACGTCCGAGGGCGTAATTTTACTATGTTTTAGTTTTATTTACGCAGCTAAAATGATAATTATTCAATTATACCAACCACAGTGCTGATAAACGGGTTCCACTCCGCAGTCGTGCAGATCGCTTCGTGTACGGGTACATGCAGTTATAAATTGACAAACATGACGATGATTTAGTAAATGAATAGGCCCATTAACGTACAGACAAAGACGACGTGACCATATGTCTGCCAGGTTCTTGCCGCCCTTGTGAAGTAACGGCCAATGTTTGCTACAGTTGCCCGAATAGCAAACGTCCCACAAACCGTGTCATGGTGAAAATATCTTATAATTTGTCCCATTGTAACGTCGCCGTTACGTCAGATGGCCAGCTTATTTAAATCATAGTAAACGATATATAAAATCTATTTTTTTACGCCTTTTGCCTCCTTGACCACCCCGCCATTCCATCTGATTGGCTGATATACGAATTGCAGGCCCTCAAAGGAAAGCGAAGTTCGAGATTACTATGAGTAAATGTCGCGACATTCCAAATTAACCATATATGCATGATATAACGAACCTGCCCTAAGCCGTAAGCAGAAACTGGTTTATTCAGCAAGACATGTCCACGATGGCAAAGCTCTCGTTCTGTTCTCTTGTTGCACAAATAGTGACTGGCAACTCTTAACAGATAAACCAGCCCTGCTACTTTGGGCAAAAAAAATCTCATTTCAATATGGGTTTAGCCCGGTCACAAACCACTGCAGCCCGCCCGGCTTCCCATCTCATTCCTGTAAACTCTTGGGTCAGATCACTTCTTCGTGTGTATGTATATACATATATTTATTTATTTGTGTACATAATAGAACTAATATCCTGCGCTGAAGTTCGCTATTGATCGCCTATTATAATTCGTTCGACCGCACAAGTTATGATATTGGCTATCTTCTTGTTTGTTCCACCTCGATCACTTGGAATCCGATGACGCTGTTCGTTAGTCTAGTCTATTGTGTATGAATGATACAATATATATATCCATATAAATCTATATGCTGTGGCATACTCCTGGCCTGGAGCAGCTGTTATACACCTCGGTGTATTTTTTTATCTGTTTGACAGAGGAAGACTTCATGATGCCGATGCTACCGCGATCGCAATCCTCTTTTCGTTTGACTGACTATATGTCTCGTAGAGCCATTACTGGTACAGGCAAGACTTAATATGCGCGTATACATAAGATACATAAACAGACAACGGTTGAAAATGCTGTGGTGGTAGCGTTGATGAGTGTCCGTCGTACCGTACTGGTCGTCTTTAAACCGTGACAACAGACAGCAGCATTGGCGACGGCGACGGCGACGGCGACGGCGATGACAATGCTGATAGATGCAGTATGTTTTTGTTCTCGGACAGACCTTTCGACACCTGGACGAGGTCTTTTCTCCTTGCTTTGATTGTCGCGGATCCAATCTCTGTAACAGTAAACGAGCTAATCGACGCCGGGATAGTTTAGTTCGTTTTGGTCGGCCGGTGGGGACCTTCAGTTTCACTCAAGCATCGTGAACGATCGAATTTTTTATAACGAAACTTTACAAATTTAAATAGAGGAACAGCCAATACGAACGCCATGGAAAAGGTTGCTGTCGCTGGACCAACAACGACTCAGACTAAGCCGAAACAATTAGAAACAATTTTCTGCCCTTACCAATCAAAGATGTCGGGAAAAGGAACTTGACATGTGTCGTCTAACTTTTCTTTTGAAGCCGATACGGCACTGTATACTGCGAAGAAGATGATTTCATTGAATTGGTTCCTATTCGCACATATGTGATTTGGAAGCAGACATCCGCAGCTCGTGATGTATCGATATAAACACTTGATCGAGATGTTGAACAGCGGCCTTCAGACGTTTCAGCCAGTGAAAAGACAACTGCGGTTGTTAGCTCTTGTGCCATCTTCATCAAGAAGCAGCTACGTCCTGGGCTAAACCTGCTAGGGTGAAAAGTGACGCCTCGAACCCCACCAATGTGTCGGCAACTACCAGTTAACATCAACGCAATGTAGCCTTCAGCCGGTGCAAGATCTGACCGGTATGTCGGCTATTTTTTTTCGCTGCCAACGATGTACCTGATACTGTAATCTATAGATCTTACGAGACGATCCTGACGAAACGGTGCTAACACAGCGTATCGTCTAACGTCTACCGGTCGAGCACAAAAGGGAAGTAGTGTCATTGGCTTTGTCTAACGGATGACCCACGGTCATGTTTAGTCCGAAAGAGTAGACGTTGGATGGCGGGCGCATAACAAAATCGAGTGCGTAGAGTGGCCGTCCCTGAGCATCAGTCCAAGTGCACGTTACAGAGATACGCATTAACGTGTGTGTGTTATTAGGAGGCAGACGTTGTCGATATACATCAATTCATTTGAATCGCCTGGAAAATGGTAGGTAGCTTAGCGTGCAGAAAGCGGTTTCGATCGTTCTTCTGACAATGACAAAACACAATCGCTGCATTATGGCCTCTTTTGTCGTTTGCTGCACGTGCACGTGTCTAGTTCTTAATAAACATATAAAAGCAGTAGGCTTTTTCAATTGGCCTCTTCTTGTTGTTGTCTTTCAGGTGCCCGACGCGCATCACCTTCAACAAGAACAGCTGCCGGCGCAGCAGCGACAAATTGTGATTACATATCGATGTTTCTAATAGTGCATACAGGAGCCATGGCATTAACAATGGAAGAGTTGCAATCGATCGTGCGACTTACTCCCTATCATCACTTCTCTCACGAACGATTTCCAGTCCAACTTCACGTCAGATGATGCTCAAGTCGGCCGTGTTCCTTTGCATTCGACCCGCAAAGCAGTTGAATCGACTCGAATCAACTGGGACCTGTCTACGGATTCAGAGAGGGGTTGGTCATAAACGAGAAGCGTCTAGATAGGACCACCACTAAGGGAAGTTCGCATCAGGCAGTCCGCTAGAAATTACGTACTGAAGGCATTTGCAAGAACACTTGCGGCTGAAACAACAGCAGACGGCGGAGGGTACAACGATTCTACTAATGTGACCTGACAGTCTATCGGCGACCTGTGGAACGCCTGCTAGTGAGCAATACTTCTTCGATTTCTTTTCCAAAAAGGTGTTGGCTCCACTTTCAGTCTTCCCTGCAACTGCAGATGCTTGCATGGCCCCATCTTCGTTGCTGCCATTGCCGCCGTAACAACTGTAGAATCATCAGCATAATCGGCCACCACGTGACGCGCAGACGACGCTGCAGAAAGCGAATCACATTTGTGGTTTTCGCTGCTCTGACTCTACGATTATAACCGTGTATCTATCGCTCTGTAAGTGTGCGTATAGGTCAGGATGTGCGCGTTTACGTGCTGGCAACGTGTGCATGTGCTTGTTCTATCATTGGATACGAAATTTCATACTGAACACAGCGTTGATGGGAGCGTCAGGGAGGGATTTCGGTAAAACAATGGCTACGCCATGGTGGTCTTCTTTTGAGCGGAAGCTACGCAATGTTGATAGTCAGTGTTTAGTTACCATTCACTGGTCGCAGTACATCATAATTAGCTATTGTTGTTTTTAAGCGCTGGATAATAAAGTGACTGACTACTGTATAGCTTTAGCTTGAACTTGAAATATTTTGTCTCTCGCCGATCAAACATATCTGAGTAATTCAGCCCTAATTTTTTTGCAGCACTATTTAGCATTGCAATAATCAAGTTCAGCTAATCGATCTGCCAGCCCATTCTGGCTGGTTGTCAAAACTCGAGTCATAAGGACGTCCCGCAAAATTACGACATCCGAGATTCGCGCACAGTGTTATCGACTGAGGAACAATCGTTACACGATCTCTTCGGAAAAATCATGCCTCTAAAATGCTTATGTACGGCAGTCGAATTTTATGACGACGCAGAACTAGACTGAAGTACTCTTCTGGACATAGTGAATGTGGCAGGGGGTCTTGAAAAAAATCAAGGACAGCTATATCCACCAACATGTCTCTAGCTTAGACGAAGCTCAACGATTAGTGGATAGCTTGGGCATCCTGTCTGATAGCTCGCGTCACAACACTGACTATTAGTAGATAACTTTAAAGACAACTCTGCGGAAGACAACGTCAGACTTTATCAATGAGTAATGCAGCAAAAGTGTACAACCGACACAGCTCCGTCGTCCATTGACCACCTTCGAAAGCCAGCGCGTAACCAGAGGTTTACAAATATAAATAAGGATATAATTCGAGAGTCAATCAGAGCTATTATTCATTGAGCGTAGCTCCGCTTATATCAGAACAGGGCGTGCTGGGTTAATCTATCTAGATCTCTAAGCAACGCTTACGATGGCAACTGTAAACTGGGACTGTTAAAGCCGACTCTTCATGCTTCTCTCGGGATGTTTGCGGTTGATACGACGGGCCCTTGTATTCTGCCTATGCGGATACTGACCACGACACTTGTCTGTTCTGCAATTCTACCATAATACATATATAGAGTGGTGCGATAAAATTGACTAAAGCTTTGACGAGCTGTTTATGGGCAGGGTTCTCGGTACCAGATGAAGGCTAGTTCCTTTTAGAACAAGACGAATTCGTCGTGGCGTACAACGATGCGTCGCTTTCAAAATTTGGCCGAGGCTATTTTTTATGCAGCCTATTTTCGCGATACTTAAAAAAGATCGCTTGACGCACGATTAGTATTACAAAGATATTGTCAAAGAATATTCTGAAAATAACTATTGAGTGGTTCAGATCCCGTATCAGATCTACAGTCAATGCGGTTGATAACGATCCTGTTGAATAAAGACGACCGACGCGAAGTATATTCCTAATACATGCAAAAATTGCTCTTGCGACTAAATTTAGAAGTATATATATATATATATATATATATATATATATATATATATATATATATATACACACGCCTAGGTTTAGTATATAGGTAGAGAGAGAGATAGAGAGAGAGGGGGGAGGGGGAGAGGGAGAGCGCTGATGAGTCGATCTACCGGTTGTCTAAAAGAGAACCATTTCAAGAACAATCGATAGGAAATCTTCAAAAAGACGATATGTTGTGATGATAGACTGTAGAGGATGTGTGAACTCGGCCCAGTACTATCAATGTCTTGTAATAACCACAAATAAGGTTACTGTTATGTATTTTATTCAGAAGATTCTACGTAGGTATCGGCCAGCTTATTTTATGAATATGACCTCACATAATATAGATAGCCACAGAATATTTGTTTTGTATCACACAAATCTACGTATACATATAGCAGTTACGCTTTTGTCTGCGAAGAAATCTTTCTGTGTCTATCGATGTGACAAATCTTCTGCGATAGCGAGCGATCGAGCGTTCGCAAAAATAGGCGCTTGAAAATTGTACCCGTCCGACGGACATGTCTGTGAAACATGCGTACCATAATGCGTTCGCCATCGTTTATTTACTCTCGTCCAGATTACAACAGAGGTCGCCACTGTATGTAGTGGAACGCCATCATTGTAAGTTTCTTGTCGATTGCTCTTGGGCTTTCATTGAATAACAGCATTGTTTTTCGACCCGTATAGAACAGGTACTCTTAGTAGAATTTAGGTAGAGTTAGTGGTACCAGTGACAGATATTGATGGCCACTACGAATCTAGTGAAGACCTTGAGCGGCTCGGCAGCTTACTGAACTTTCGACAGCATCGAAACAGGCACAAACACATAGCGGCGGCCGCCGCAGTGCGATCGGGCGTTGTCGCTTCCATCTGTGACGATGATGGCAATAACAGTATTGATGGCTGCTCATAGAACGTCCCCCCACCCCCCGTTGATCCGTTCAGCGTGCCCCCTTTAGTCGTGACACTCGACAACCGTTCAGTTAACTGCGGTTTATAATATAATACAGCCATTGTCGCCGTTGTTGTGCGCCGTCGCTCTGCTTATACCTGGTACTAAGTAGCCAGTGAATTGTTTATGCTTAAACAGGCCTGCAGGCCGCCAACAAGCGTGAGCGATCGACCGTGACGTGGAAAATCTTCGCCGCTGCGGCGGCGTGCGCGACGCCAGCATCCGCGCCTTTGTGACTCTGTCTACGTATTTCGTCTATCGTATGCTAAACGCGGCCGTCTATAATATCGCACGCTCTGTCCTAAACGCTTGTTGCTATTGTTGTCATTTGTTGTGGCTTTTCCACCACCATTTGTCGGTGTTGATATTGGTTACCCTTTACTGTTGTGATTGCGATGACTGGACGGTTGTATTAGCTATTGCCAACAGAATTGTTCCGCTTCTCACTTGCCGGCCGTATTGTATGCAGCGCTGAGAAAGGCCGGCGAAAGTTCGGACGAAAACGAGAAAAGTTGGCGATTGATTGTTCCTTTGCTGCTTTCAATCGTCGTAAGCCATTCCTTAATCATGAGAATTTCTGTTGAGCGCGGTTACGTTCATTTCTGTAATTTAAAAACGATTTCTACCGAAATATAGTCACGAGCTACTGTTACGTACGACTCTGACCTTTGTACACAGCGCCCGCCGTTGCTACTGACGAATAGATGACCTCCCGAGATACGATATGGGGTACGCTGTACGTGCTCGTTCTGCAATGAAGATCGAACTCGAACTCTCTCATTTAGCTGAGGTGAAGGCCGTAGTAGGGTTTTCGTAAGTGAACCTGCGCAAGAACCATTACCGATTGATCCACTCTCACGTGCGCATGGCACTTGTGTATGTCGACGGCGTAAGGATGAAACACGGACAGAAACACGACATGAAAGACAGTAGGTACTGTCGAGTGTGAATAATGATTTCACATGAACACGTATATTTTTCCAACTATACGCTTGTGTGTATTTTTTTTTTTTTACATAGCTGCATTTTTACATTAGCTGAGTCTATGGAAAGCAAGCTGAATAATTAGTCCTTATCTGTATCAAAGGCGCAATGTAAATATGCGTCTCATAATCATAGATTTGAATCACTTCTTCCTTCGTCACATTGCTACATCGTGCATCACACACACACACACTCGTGTTTGTCGTTGCTCCATACTATTATTCCACATAGTCACAACTGTTACTTGCAGTAGTAAACTCAACGATGAACTTCCTCGTTCGTGGGGCTTGGTCACAGCACAAGCCATTATAGTCTATTTCGATCACAAACTTCCGCTTGCTCCGTTCTACTAATGTCAACCAAATACTGATCTCTTCCAGTCGAATACGCACGAGCACATGGGCCTATTCTACAACAGAGTTATAATCCTACGATGTCCAAAGAATGAAAGCTGTTTTATTTAAAGCATATTAACCGCTTTGGCCCTTGGAGGAAAGCAACATCGGACCATGTCGGTGCTACAGTGGCAAGTTTCAAAGAAGTTAACCACTTTTTTTTCTAATTTTAATAGTAGTAGTCGTAGCTACTATAAGGATTGGCTATTTATGCCGGTGTAGGGCCGTATATTAGAATTCTCGGGTAACTACTGCGAACTTCGCGGGTCCGCGCTTCCCGTCGCTTTCAGTCCGTTACTCACCAATTAAATTAAGTAAAAAGCATCGAATCATCTTCTATTCATTTCAACCAGTAGCAGCAACGGTGTTAGAGCTCAGTCGGGGTCCGTTACGCCATGAGTCCCTAATGACGTAAAAAGGTCATCATAACGAACATTACTGTAACGGCGCGGATGATAGAGATAGTAAATGGTGGCGATAAGATAAGCTGTTTATCTGATGAAAACTTCGACTACGCAGTACAAGCGACGATCAAAACAAATTACGATCTCTTACTTTTTGTTTTTTTGTATTAGAGCTAAACTTTACCCGAGTTTTATCACGGAAGTTTTAGTTGTTTTAGCGTTTTTTGTTTCGTTGTCATTAATTTTTTCATGTATTTACAATATCTAAGTGACTTCCTGAACGTTTCTCTGCTAAGTGTGAATTCACCTAATTAGATCATGGCCGGCTGGCTGTTGACTCAGGAGGAAAAGAATGGCCCGTAGCAACAAGTGCGGCCCTTAAATTCTAAATGTAGCAATAGAAAAAATCAAGGGTCACAGTCAAACAATGGAAAGGAAAAGTATTCAACTAAACATCGCTAACGACCAATACCATGTAAGGTCCATTACCATCCTTGGGAAATTTGAACTGACGGGGGGCGAGCTAGGAACCCACAGTTTAGGTGCATCTGTATATGTAACAAAAGACAAATAACAAAAAGCGTTATTTGTTTTTTGTTGCTAGTTGGAGTCGACTGACTTAACTTCCAAGTCAATCAATTCCAACTAGTGAATTAGTTGTTTCAGTAAGTTAAAGCATTTGCGTCTGACTTGTAGACAGGCCGAAAAATACAACAATGAATCTCATGGTAAATTTACGAGAAACAATAATAACGGCAACGATCAACGGAACAACATTATTTTGCCGAATGATATATTTATCGATATTATAACACTGTATACTTTGTGTGTAAGTATAAGTTAACTATTTTTATTGGATTGACAACGAATCCTGTGAACCCGCCACGAGCTTTCCCTTTAGTCAACTATTATTAGACCACCTATGGCACATTATGATATAACGGTAGTGTACGGCCACGGCAATCTCCTACCGCAGATGTAACTTACCAACTTTTCCTGAAGTTGACAGTGGGTCATATCAGGAAGCGCATGTGAGATTTAGGTGAACTCGATTATGGTATAAGATAACTTTTAGCATCAGCTGGCACTTCTAACGTGTAAAACTAGGTAACAAGCAAAAGGAAATCGTCTGCAGCATCCGCTGGAAATTTTAGCTTTAATTTACTCTGTTTTGAAATGAAAACTCAGAATCGAATGATTTAACTAACAGCTAGTATCTTGTTGAAACCGTAACCACTTATACCTCTTTAGTTGTTCTTATTTCTAATGGCTTAGTTTATACTACACTAATCTTACTTAATAACGCCTCCGGCACAATTTGGATCGTATGGATTTAAATCCACTGTGGTTTCCGATCCTGATCGACAAAAGTCGTTCTGTATCTTTTTTTGCTGATCTATTGCCACTTCTACAGCTCAAACTGTTGTTCGTGCAAATACGGAATCTGATCGCTATCTGTACCAATACAAGCAGCCCAATTCAGAAACCGTTTACATTGATAGTAGTATCATTTTGATGGGTACCGAGGAATCTCTTCTAGAAGATAATAAAACTAAGATTTATCTATGAGCTCGTAAAGCTGGGTACCACTTCTTATGGTTCGTTAAGTTTGTTCATTGAACATTGCTCCGCCTGTCTTAGGTCGAAAAACTAGGTTTCATGCAGGACCTATGAATCGATAAGGATGCTTTCTAAAGCTGCCATGTTTCTGACGAGTCTTCGCGCCAACAAAATGGTACTTCCCTCATTATTTATTATAACAATTCCTACATAGTCTCCCATCTGATGGATGTTTTACGGGCGGTTGGACAAGAATTGCAACTTCGTTGAGCTATTAAAAGGAAAAGGAAGTTCTCATATATCAATGGATCCTAGTTTTTAGAAAGAAACTTACATCGCTCGAATTGAGTCAAAACTAAAGGCACGTTCTTACGTATTCGCTTCTGGGAAGTATGAGTGACTAAGTTCTTTTTTGTGGCATGGGGTCAAAAAACGCAATGGATCGCTGTAAAAAGTGCAGCAAAAACGTCCTCGAACGAAACAGCTTCGAACCTGCAGAAAGGACCTATATAAGGCAAGACCAAAATACAATGAACCTAGGTGAAGCTTACTTGTAGGAGCACACCTGCTTTTTGTACAGTTGTATATTATAGGGAGTACAACTTTAACTTTAAATACATAGCGTAATGAATAAACAATATTTCATGATATACGGACGCTAGTCGTCAATTTTCGCGCGGGATTGTTCCTAGCCGTTGGTCATGTCTACTTTCAACCGCTTGGTACGTTCGCGCACACCCGTCTATAAGGCATTTATAGAGCGAAAGCCATTGTCTTTGAACGCGCGCAAATTGGCTGGCAGCAGTGAACTTGTCGAGACTTTGTTTCGACAATGAAATTGCATTATTTTTGTTATCCCACAGCTGCCTAGATCGGCGTGAACGATCCATTTACCTCCGTTTATAATCATGTGGGAACTATTGTAGGCAAAGCAGTCTGCTCCGAACGTGAGTCCGGCTAAGCGTTAGCCGAACTCTTATAATACGCAACGTACATAGTGAAGATTTTTCTGCAAGATGATCTCATGCTGACACAGCCCCTTAGACGCTACCATATCTTTGGGTTTCGAGGTAGCTTTACGGTTGAAAGCTTCATTCACTCGTCTGCAGAATGCCCACAGGTCTGTTAGTATTGTTAAGATGTCAGTCTGTTGCATTGTTTCACATGAAGATATACCTTTTTGAAGGAATTCTATCACCGGAGTACCGTATCGAAAATATTTTGTTCGAATTATGCTGCTCCTAGAACCGTGAAATAATGTTTTTTTTTCCAGATATTACGTGTTATGTAAGCTGCGAATCTTAGGAAAGCGGCGTCTACGGTAAGGTTGAAGGGGTGAGCACGGTCTACGAAGACAAGACACGTGAACCGATAGATACGTAGACACATACCTTCCACTAGATCCATGCTGTACTATTGGCCTATTCATTCGTCCCTACCCAAAAAAACTTGTATGTATTTATAGCATTCAGTATCGTTGTTTTTGTTACAGGCACCAAGGGTCAGCCTCTTTATGGTCACATATTATAGCAGTGATTTATTATACAAGCATATACACAATATAAATAAATCTGCGCTATTTGTGTAGAGTGACTATTATAGTGACTTCGTCGATAATAGAATTTATTTCTCAGCGTCTTTTTTTAATTATGATATCTGTTTGCTTCTCTTCGTATCCGCTGCCCACAGAAGATATGATTGTTTCACAGCTATAACCTGCATTGTGCTCGTCAGGACTTATGCATTAGAAGATACATGGTATAGTAGATGGTGTTGAAGCAATCCAACCCACGATGTATCAAATACAAATAATAGCCTGTTTCATCCAATATGCAAGTTGTTTGGTCGTTTCCGTTCGCGCCTCTCTCCTGTGCGTTATAATTTTTAACGAAAAGGTTAAGATCAAAAGCGTCGACTCTGCACCTCGGTCAGCAGTAGATTGTCAGGCATCTACAAAGGAAGTGCTTAGGCTCACATTGGGCATAGCCGGAGCCTAGTGTTCTAAGGGTTACTAAATCTAGGCCAGAGGGATGGCACCGTATGCTGGTGTAGCTGCGGTTTGCGCCGGGTGCCGGGTCTGCAGCCCTTGTCTATGCCATAAGGCTCTCCCGTTTTTTTTTGGTGTCCCTTTGTTTGTTTCGCTCTTTGACCTACTCCGTCTCTTTCAGACCGAGCAGAGAGACGACACTTAGTCCATGGAAAATTCACCTTCCTTTTTTCTTATGATTATTTGCACGGGCCTTTCGTATGTTGTTATAGTATATAGCGATGGCTGGCCTGTTTATTGTTGATTCTTTTACCTTCGTAGTGGCTCAATATCGAGGGCCACGCGTGCTTTCTAGCCGCTTCAAACCGGCCGATTCAGCATGAAGCAACAAGCGAACGAGGAAAAAATCAAGCGTCTTTCTCGACTTGCTGTACAAGTCGTTACGGCTGGCTAGTCAGCATTTCTTAGCATCTAAAACTAACAAGGTTTTTCCCTCACGCGCCTCTATCAATGCGGCTGAGAAAGGGGTGTTGCCAGCCCCCAGCGTGCGAGACAAGTTTTTTCCGAGTTTAAAGAGGAGCACCTATAATAATCATAAATATATCTAGGCGACCAAGAAGCGGCCGAAAATATACAAACAAAAAAAACGGCAACAAAGAACGCCTGAGAGCGTATATTACGAACTTCACTCTGTTGGAGGAATAGGACCGCCTGGCCATTTTACTATGAATTCATACATAACCATGTTCATTGACTGCCATTCTGTTAGGGTACTTGTTGGTATTGTCCTGATCAGAAGCATGAGTATCACGCTAGGTGAGATCGACTGCGATCCTTGTGGCAAATCAGTGGCGACATTTGAAAGCATACGGATGCATGCGGTCACACAAAAACCTGAACCCACTAGTACAGCAACACCGTATATAACAAGGACATTGCCTAAATAAATCAAGGACGTGTTATCTGATTATATATAAGCCAAGATTGGAGCTTGAAACACTCGACTTAGATACACTGTGTTCAACGGCAAGTGTCTCTTCCGTGCTATAATATATTTGCGAGGCTCGAGCGAGCGTCGCCGTCCTAATGATGTTATTTGCAAGCTATTATATATTGAGAAGAGAAGCATAATTATATAGGAACAGCAGATTACACACAAGTTTATACCTATGCTGGAATAAGGCCAGGCATATAAGCACTCTTGGCAGTTAAGCGGAGGGTAAAATGGGAGCTTCCGTAACCTCGCGTACTGCATGTTTCCTGGTCTGAAGTTCTCTCAGAGAGAATAATTATGTCTCTGTGTGTTTATGGATCAGTTTTAACAGCAACGCGTAATCTATTGCTAGTGCAATAGAAACGAAGATAGAAAGTAGTAGAAGACAACTTTATCGAGAGAGTATTAATAGGCGGTGTCAGGCTGCATGAGATAACATGGACCGCTGCCATCGCCGATGGCACTCTGCTAGCTTCAGGAACATCACAAAGATAAAAATGAACTCGGTATAAAGGAGGCAAACGTTTTATATTTCGCGGTGTTTTCAACAACACTCAAGGCACCGTTGTGGGACAGCCATGAAGTATCTCGTTATGGACTGGAATCACTGTAATCGCAACGAATGACGCGTGAAATCTAGACACGGTGGATGTATGATGTGATAAATAATCTTACAGGATTCATACAAGCCCATATGGTGTATATACATATATATACATGACGCACGTTGGGCACACCGCCCATCCAACGTAATTATGACATTGATGCTGGGGGACACCTTAGTCTCTATAAACGTAAGAAGTAAAAAGAAAGGACGCTGGGTTCTGTTTGCGGCCATTTAGATTATTATTATGCTTCTTGGGAAAACAAACGTTGCCAAGCAAGGGGTAAAAGTATTTGCCCCCAACGGCTTCTCCTTCCCAGGGAGGAACTCTAGCAACCCACAGAAAACTCACTGGGCATTGCTTCAAACGTTAATATTACAGCAGGATCTGTATTTATAAGACAGTTCTATTATTGCTTTCGTCGCAAACAAATTAAACTATCTTGATCTATTAAAGAAACCCGCTGAAATGCACACACAGACATACATCCGTCAAAGATCTGATAGTGCTTTGTCACAACGCCAGTAAATGTGCAGAGAGATATTCAGGTAGTCGACTGATAAATACACCCAATCTAGTTTCTCCGTTAAAATTGTACAGCCGAAAAACATGCCTGCAGATTTAAATTTGCGGCAATAATAACAATAATATCACATAAGGAAGGAAACCAAAAATAACGCCAGCGATGATAACACAACAAAATAGGGCAACAGAACTAAATTGCTCGTCTCTAGCTCCTAATATCGATGGTTTCCACTAAGAAAAATAGACACAAGCACAGGACAATATTTCTCTTGCTAGACCCATTCGTGCGCGTTATAGAGCAAACTCATAATGCTACGAAGCTACAAAAGCTAACGCAAAACGAGAACAGATCCAAAAGAACGTGTTTGTTATCTTCAAGGCGTTCTCTGACCGACAAAAAAACACTCGCGGCGTTGATGATGAATCAGGACCGCGCTCGGTTCATGTGAGAAGAAGCTCGGCTCATTTATGGAGGTTGATGTCACAGTCACAAAAGCTTCCGTTCGCAACTACTTGACACACACACACACACACACACACATATACATATATATTTCTAATATAACTATAAATCTTACTTTACAAATTTTATGAAACGCTTTTCTTCGAATTTGTCGAGTTTTCTTCCTCTTATTGGACCGCAACTGCCTGGCTAGACACACAACTTTATATGCACAGAGAACGCCGAATGTTTGCTATGTTTTTCGTTTTTTTGTGTTACGTTCATTACGTGTCTTGCCGTGGCCGTTTGTCGTCTCCTCGTTTGTCGATTTTCCAATGAAAACTTGGTTACCACATTAACCACCGAGTAATGGGCTAGGGAATGTTATGAACATACAAGGGCTGTCTATATTTTGCAGGCCTTCTTTTTACTTGTTTTTTCCCCGATCAGTCAAGAAGGGGGTAAAATCACGAATGGTTTTTAAGGCCTTTTTTCTAACACATGACTTTTGATTACGATCATGACGGGTACCGGTGGTGATACCTTTACAGCAACGGCGGTATGACGGGGGGGCAACTGTGGCATGAATGGGGGAATTATGTACATCATACGATAATGGAGTGGAGCATACGAAGTGAAGACGGTAGGAAAAGTGGACGATTTGAAAAATCTACTAAATTGCATTTACTCTCATGGCGGTTAGCTGCCCGTTTGATGATAAGTAGACACTTTTTCAGCTAGAACGGCTTCGAAAAATACGGCTAGTGGGGAGGAAGGCGCTTGTTTATACAAATGTAGTAATTTGCATAACTGCATGACGCTAGAATGGAATCGGGACAAGCAAGATGGCTGGCAAACAAGTAAAGGCGGTCGTCGCTTGTAAGTTATGCTTACGCAATGCTTAATTTCTAGACGGATATATTTTAATAAATTTTAAATGTGCTTTGAAGCACATATAAATCTATTACTGTGATGCGTGCAAGTAATATGAGGAAAAAACATATTCGACTAGCTCGAGGGCATAAAGTCGTCTTTCAACCGCACAAAGGGTATCGGTACGTTAACACTAATGTATATATATATGCGCAGCTAGTTGATAGTATCATTATGAATGCCATCATCAATAGAGAAACACTTCAATACGTAATCTATATAATTATAGAAATATGCCTATATTTTACACATTAGTCAGATTTGTTAGCGGCTTGCCTGACCTTACTAATGACCTTTCAGAAACGATAGCGAAAACTGATTGGAGGGCAAGAAAACTGTGGGAGTCCGTTACCGTAACATCGGTCGATTCAGTCTGTAGCTGTCCGTTTTGGGCGCTACCCGGTTTCATTTGCACGTTCAGTATCCGCTAGGCACCCATAGGTGGGCGGAGCTGGCGCTTGCTTAACGGCTGATATAATTTGGTGGTCATTCCGTGTGCAATCTAAAAGAGCTACGCGGTAAAGTATGCAGATGAAGCCTTCCATCACGGTTTTTGTTGGCGTCGTTATTGTCGCATGACAACAACGGTGCCTTTGTATGTGCATTTGGCGAGTGCCATGTTTCATTTTCTTCTCGTGGACGTTACAAGCTATTTGACCTAGGAAATGGGTAGGGAAAGCTGCCCGTAACAAGTCAATATTAGGCTCTTTTAGGGTATGAACGCTCTTTCGTTTGAAAACCATTAAAGCAAACCAGCTCCAGGTATAATCAGTCCTCTGTTCTCGTTGGTTTCTGTGTAATATTGTTGCTAGTTATAGCCGATGTAACCCAATTACGAAGTAACGGTGGTAGCCATATACTAACAGCTTGAATCTATTACCCAACTAATCGTCTAAATGTAGGCGAACGTGTTGATCTGATTTGAAATATTAGCCTAACTATAAATAGGACCTAAATGTACTCGTTTGTTGTTCTGTAGATGTGTATATATAAGCCTATGGATCCTGAGTCGAACAGCTAGGTCGAAGTGACTTCCAATTTTCTCTGCGACCACTTTGCATTCAGTCAACATTGCAATAGATTTGATCACTCCCGACTGCTGAGCATTCGCCAACGGCTGGTCCTTTCGGCACTATAAGCGAGCCTTCAATCGATCTTTCTCTGCCAAATTTTCCGTACTTGGCAAAAAAATGCGGCATGACAAAAATTAGACGGACGGTGAACACCGCTTGTCGGCTACGTTAATTTTTTCGCGTCGTTCGCTGTAGTAAAAGATAACATATAATAAAGATAATCGTGATTAAGATCATACTTCAGGTACGCTTCATCGTTTTAGCCACAAACCGAATGTTTGCAAAGTTCATCAAATTGTGCAGCATCAATTCTGTCTTTTCAGTTTGCTTATGCACTATCTACTTCGTCGTCCCCATTACTAGTATTAGTAAAAAGTGGCTATAGATCAGGGTTTGAATTGAAATAGCTTACACTGATCGTTACTCGAACTGTTGAAAAAGCAAAATAACTGAAAGTTAACCGTTAACGTTCGATCACAGGCCTTACTACTAGCTGCATCACGGGTCAATTCAATACATAAGCTCTGTGTTTTACGTTTAAAACGTGAGGCTTTAGGCATCGTGTCACATGGTCGGGTTTCAACACGAAAAAAATTTGTCTGCGCCCGGATTATAACCTAGACGGCCGTTACAATTTGTGTACCGTTACGTTACTCGCTTGGTTATCATGGGGACTAGCACACAGTTCCTAATCTACCTTAACCAATTGCGGGTTATTGTTAAATGTTCCTCTAACCGTTGATTTCCTTTCCCTTCTTCTTGCCACATAAGCATTTAAAAAAATAAATCCACTGCACTTTTACTGTCTGCCACCATCGGCGGTTAAAGAAACCGACGAATATATTAACTAGGCTTTTCGTCCCCTTACGGAAACAAACGTAGTTTTTCGTTTTATGAGAGCAACAAATAACGAGTAAGAGGATGAAAAACGGAAAAACTTGTTTTGTTAATATTGTAAGTGTGTTAACGTTCTTTTCGGTACATCTACGCGTCTTTGTCTACTACGCTAATTCGTCAAAAATTTATGATGCTATGACTCGATGATGTTTCGTACATTGCATTGTATGTTACGTTTAACGAATAGACAGTTACGTACTGCAAGACATTGTATGGTCCTTGTACGATTACCCATGATTGACCTAAGTCCTAAAGGGTGAAAGCGATTATATAAGCAAGAGGATAGTTTTAAATATAAAGTCTTCAAAGTAATTTTTTAAGGGTAATGGCTAGTATGCCCTATGTATTTTTGAAGGGGTGTATTTTGAGCACGCTACAGCCGAGGTGATTGCCAAATAAAATCATAATATTTGACAACGACAGAGTTTTCAGCTACAGATTGTTGCCGGTTTATAATACATTTCAATACCAAATAAGCGTTCGATCCTATTTCATGAGTAGAGCGTCCGTAATTGTCAGTCAGTTAAAGCATCGGTTGTCGGAGATGTATCTTAACCGCTAAACAGAAGTCGTCGGTAACGTTATATTAATATAGGACAGCCAACTTGAACGAAATTTTTGTTTTTCCCGAAGGTGTTACGAACGCCTGTATAAACGACCGCCAGGCCGCGCCTTGTCGTGCTACTTGTTTCATCTGTACGGTGGTCCCATGAGAAAATATGTAGCATGCGTCTCACGATCTTGAGACTTTGGGCCAAGACTGAGCAATTTACGATGACCACGTAGAGGAGCAATTTCAGCCAGTTGCTCTCGTATCTGTAATCTCCCTGTCAATCATCAATAGACCGGCAGGGCCTGTAGACGCGAACATTATGCCGACAGGGTCCTCATTGGAGTTTCGCACTGTGCTCGTTGATATCAGTAGCGTCTTGTTGCGGGTTTAAGATCGTAAGCAGTACATGTAAAAAGCAGCTGAAATAACTTGTTGATAAGTTAACAGTCGCTTAGGTGAGAATAGTAGAACTTATATGCAATCCCGTACTGACCTGCTGGTTCTTTTGGAAACCTGTTAAACTGTCAAACTATCAAAGGCAGATTTACTCTTTTATTGTGAATGGTCCGTATATGAATTGGGTTAGAAAATGATTTCTCCCGGTTCAGCTGAGGTAGCTAGAGCACCCGACCGGGCAGAACTCAAGAGAGCGACTTGTCACGGCGTTCTCGTATTAAATACCCCTTTTTACACATACCGTAGATTGAATCAAGTATAGAAACAATTCTACTAATTTCCAAATAGGGTAATTAAATAGAACGATGATACAAAAGCTGTTGCTCGCGGCGCGAATATATGAAGGTAGAAATAAATTTGTTCATTGTGATCAGTTAGTTCTGTAGGCGGCCCAGATAAGGAACAATCTAGCATTTCACAGCGCATTTATATGAATACCAATGCCGAAGCTAGAACGGTTAAGTGCCTGTCAGCTTTGAGATCTTCCAAAAAATTAGCGCCATTTAGGTTCTACCAATGATGTGCACTGTCGTTTTGCTATTATTCAACGTAGCACCGTATAGTTGCTCCTATCAGGTGAATCGTTCAGGTCCACTCCGCGTGTTCAGTGGTGTTCCGCCAGTTGAAAAGGCCGCCGACACAAGGCCTTTTTCCATTCATTTATTTTAAGTATATGTGTGTTCGCTTTCCGGTAAGTAGAGTTGGCTAGGGATGCCCGATGTAGCACGAATGGCTTTCCCTATAGTACATACATGCTTTACACTCGAGAAGGCGGAGCTATAAGCTGTACGTGAAACAAAAGGCTGCGCAGAATTTCAATAGTGCATTTAGATGAAAGACTGGAAAAGTGTGAAAAGCAGCGTGCTAACGACAAGGAAATACAATGCTTTTCAATACCAACGTTCATGGGTGGGTATTCCGGTGGCGTGCATTGTTTAACGTGCGAAATCTTTTCTCCTAGCTGGAATCCAGTTGCTTTCTCACGCAGAAGTTCCAGCATTAGACGTATATAACCTATGCTGACTAAACACATAAATCGGATTTCAGATGGGACTTCCGTGTGCTCCATATAGTCAGTATGTCGACTGGGGACTCGCAACTGGCATGACCAAAACATGCCCCCAGATCAGTTAGTCAGCGGCGGCAACCGCAGAAATGATAAATAGCACCAGTATGATTGCCGTTCTAATCGCGAAATAGAGATGGTACTCATCAAGCATTAGCGAACACTCCTTTCTTAGCGTGGCATCCGCTGAATGGAATACAATATAAACATGTTTACACACACAGACACAGAAACGACAGGTGTAATGGTCTAAACAGATAAACGCGTTTACGTAGCATACCCATTGCGGATTAGTTTCGCCTGTCTACGCAACACCGAATCGACCGTCAAAGGACGCTAGCTAGGAAAGTGGTCAACCAGGTATACAGCCATCTCATGCATCATCGTACACAACATAGGAATAGTATTTTGTGGTACTTGTATCTCTTGCAGAAGGAAAGCCAGCGGGGTTGGGAAACCACTTCCTTCAGAGTCACTACATTATACAGTATAGCACCCCGATGGCGACGGTGTCCTGCTGCATATCGCTGGCGCTTCTGCTAACTTGTGTGTCGCATCAAGGGAGCTGGTTTCAATCACGACGCGATCAATCAACGTCCAACGATAACCGGATACAGATCCAGCAGAGGCTGACGAGCTGATATGGTTTGTGTATCCATGTGGTATAGCACGGTGGGTATGGGTAGGCTCACATACATCGCTGACAATAAAAGGATGGCGCTGACATGTAAGAATACCGCATCGAGTATACAGTGTCCAGTTGTGGACCTACTCTGTGCCTAGATCGAGGCTAACCAACGGGGACAGGCAATGCCCCAAGTGATAATGTTACTGATTGTCTTTATAACTGAATAAAGAACAAAAAGTTTGGATCCGGATAGGGAAATTACGTTTGCATCATGCCTGAAGGGACATCATGTATTACTGTCGTATCGGTGTTGCGTTTACGAGGATGCAACTGCTCTATAATATAATGCGGAACTTAAGCCATCCGTTACTTGAATGGCCGAGATTGCGTAGCGGAAATTTCGGCAAGACACTTTGGTATTCCAAAGTTCGGTCATGTCCTCGCACTTATCGAGTCGCAGAGGAGGGTGCGCATGATTATTCCTCCTTTACGCGATTATCCCAAACCTAGAAGGGTCACTGATTTCGCCTGAAACCTGCCGCCTGGCATCAATTTATAAGGTATATCAAAATATGCCATCAGACAACTATTTCACTGTCTGTAACTAGAAAATCGGGCCAGAATATGGGATAGTACGTTAGTAGTCCACGCGATGTTGACACAGCAGGTCACCGACAGCTCGTGGATTACACGAAGCCACTAAGTTCTCTACGCACACGGTCTTCGGACACCGTAACAGCCACTTTTCCCAGAATACGATAATGCTGAAAGGAGCCTAAAGTTGATGATCAATGGCGGGTTTACTGCAGGGTAGACTCTATCGGTAAGACAGATTCACTGCGCTTCAATGCACATGTAGCACACACAATAGGGCAATATAATAAAATAAAAAACTTTCTCGGACGAACAGTATCATCCCGGCAAAGTGCTTGTTACTACTGTGTGCATAGATGTACGCGAGCAACTATTTGAGCTGCTTGTTATAACAAGAGGCCTATAAACGTGAAATTTATATTGGTCATCTCACAAAATTCACACGTTTAAAGCAATCAACAGGTCGGCATTATAGTTGAGCCAAGAATAATGACGCCGTTCATTGGGTCGTGACAGGCGACATGGAAGCGTCTAGCTGAGAGTTTGCACGTCGGCAGTAGCGACGGTGAAGCGTTTCACTAGCGTCGAATGTTACATATAGAAAAATTTAGCAGATAAGACAAATCAGCCAAACTTGCCGTAGGCTGATGAGATGACGCTATAATCTGTGCCACGGGATAGCCAGTTATGCCGAGATGTGGTACAGACGATCACTAATGACACGCAGATCTGCGATGTGAGACCCCATGATGCATTTGGTTAGAGTTGATTACACTATACGCACGAAGTTCATGGTCTATAAGCGGACACAAACGAAGCTCATAGGGGTAATGAATTAGTCTTCACTCCTTGTCTACTATCAATATATCTTAGCAAATATATTGAGAAAGCCTTTTTAAAACTGGTTACTGGTAATCTTGATTAACTTCATGCTTGTAGGTTTTTTTGGCTTGTTTCACAGAAAAATCATTCTCAAAGTACTGCGCTATCTAGTTCGCCTACACCCGACTTCATCTAACGTCTAGCAATTAAATGACGATATTAAACGTATTACATTTATTTCGGTCGATACGTTGTTACATCGTTGAAATCAAGAGATGATTTTTTAGGTGAAGTGGCATAGGCCTTACATTGTCGTCTCGGACGAAAGGAGAACTAATTGTGCTTTGGACAAGTTACAAACTTGTGATTATCTAACAACAATTTCCGTTGCAGTAATTACCAATTTAGACGACCCTCCAGATTGAACTCGAAAGACTGACTTCCATGCCGTTCTGCTGTTTGATGGGACTGTCTTGTATCAGTGTCAGAAGTTGCTTTAGAAGTAAGGAGTCTTCCAGCATCACTTAGCTTAACAAGCATCGAATAACAGTAAGCTCCTGTATTATATTCGGGAAGGGCACTTGTCCTTGTTTTGCTCAAAACAACTGCGGCCATTGCCAATGACAAACTTGATTGAGGCCTTTGATCCTAGGACTTCAGAGCAGTTATTAGCAGCAAACCAAAACACAATTCCTAATATTGACTCAAAGAATAGACAAGTTAAGATATGAATTAGTTTAGCATCCGCTTTATAATTAAGAACCCTTTCAAAATTTCTAAAGCCGTTCGATTTTCCTTAATGTCTACTAATAAGCGATTTCAAATCATTCTAACTTTATTCTATTCTTATATTGGCCATTGCTTCCATTCTGCTCACTGTATTGTTGTTTTATATGATTCGACGGTCTGTAATATGAAATAGCAGATCGCGTTTTACCGATTAGACGGCATTTTACATATATGAACAATAAAAATGCTGACGATGGAAAAATCGGAGCATTTCGGGCTAAAAATCCATGCGTTGACTACCCTAAAGTAAAAATTTTCGGTCATTTTTTGTTTCAGGCTAGAAAGGCGAGCTAGAAGATTTGCTTCACAAGAGCTATAGCCGTTCTGCTTCGGAACCAGTCGCGTTTCGACGTCCAAGTAAACATAACAGACACCTAAGAACTGCCATGCCACCAATGGCCTATTAGACTTCGTATAACTCTCATCGGAGAAATAAAATTTCGAATTTTTTATACACTCTCTCGACTGACTTATTATTTCTGAATAGCCTCCTTCAAATATTAAAAAAGAAACTTCAAGCGGATTACGTCAGCTTCTAAGCAATTCTGCAAAATCCGAATCCGAAAAAAGACAATAGATTCTTTAACTCGTTTTCGGATCCATACTAGACCTCTAGAGCGCCCTCATGACCGAGGTGTGAATTATTATTACTTCTAGACGGAACAACACAAACGCCGACCGGCGGGCGATGAAGTTACAAGAACAAAGTGAAGACCCGGGAGAAAGCAGATGTCCAATTGCTAATAAAGTAACCCAGCGCACATAAAAAAACGAGATCTTCCATGTAAGTGGGAACTGGGGGCGAATGTAAGACCGCTGGTATTGGTTACCATCTGTGTTGTATAGTGACAGCTCCTTCCTGTTGAAGACCTCGGTAAAACAGAAATAATGACCGGCCGTGTGATGATGGCCGAATTAGGACGCCGTTCCGCTTCAAACGTTCGCGCTGGAACTTCTATCAAACGGCACATTCTATTTGAATAGCAAATAACATGCGGAATTACCTGAGCATTATATTCTAACTAACGTTCAGTTACTTTCATTTTAACAAAATAGTGAATTTAGTCTACATAAGTTGTCTCATAACTATTTAAACTAGTTTAATGAGTAGCTTGTTATCAGTTCACCTCACTTATCCTTTGTTTTGTCAGTGTGCAGTTTAGGCATACTCTAACCTAAAAAGGCTAGCAATATTTTAGGTTAGACTATGCAGATTCTTTTCCGTCGTGTATTTTAGCCAAATTCGAAAGATTGATCAATTCCATCCATCAGCACAGATATGGAATCTGTTATAGCATAATGAAGGTAAATGTTGCAGTTCCTACAACACTGGCGAAAAGCAGATGCCAGGGATAGTGACCCCCGTCAACGTCGGGCAATCCAACGTATTTACGTTTAGTCGTCCTTCCTTTCATTCGTCACAAAATCATCGCATGTATCATCTTGTGTTGCTGCTTCGCTCTTCTGCTGTCCAATGTTGTGCTATTGATTTGTCGCCATCGGTAGCTTGTTCCGTAGCGTTCTTTATGTATCCAGCACCGTTACGGCAGCAGAATGATGAACACACGAAGGCGAAGGAAAGGGACGAAAAAAAACGGATTTTTATTGGTACCGAACGTTGATTCGATATCGAGGTTCATCATCGAAGAACTGCCCTTCACACATAGAGGAGTAAGCCGAAGGTGAAGAACATTTGAGGGCCAACCGACATAACTTTATGGTAGCAACATCGATTGTGCGGACGACATTGCGGGCAGAGCATCGAAGCCGATAGCCAACAAACGTCATTTATGTCATCAGCTAGCATAAAACCCCCACTGATGTTTCGGGTAAGAGGAACCTGCCACATGCGATATATACAGTAGACATTCGAGCCTTTCTAGAAAATTTCCCGTTGACTCGGTGCCGGCGGTGACGTCAAATGACCTCCTGAGATCATTCGAAAAGTTCGATTCCTTTTTGCTGGAAGACATCAGATCGTCGATTTTGGCCTCGTGCTTCGTTGGTGAAGAGCGTTTGGGACTTGACTTGTTCATTTTACAGTTTGGTACCAGCTGCGGAATGGATCCGTAGCGATATTTTAGCGCTGCATACTATTAGCTCTACTGTGAGACCCTGTAGCTCACAAAGACGATAACACAAGAACAGTTACTTCGCGGCTGAGCTCGTTCATGCACATGTGTGATATTGTGTAAATACTGACAGAATCGTATCTAAAGCGAAAACTGTGCAGCTAGCAACTGGCTGATTTATGTATGTACTTCTATTTTATGTGTATTCTTGTAAAAATCATAGATAGAATAACTATGAAATTTGTATGTAGCGGACGTCCGACAACTCATGTATTCTGCCAACGGAAGCAATCGTTCTCACAGGGCCTTTGCACGTATACTGTCACGTATAGCTAGCGTTAGTTGGTGTATCAGATTAGGCAACAGCATCGATTCGTTTAATAAATCGTATGACCGCCGTACGCTAATTATTACAGCGTTTTTGTTGCTGTTATCGACACGTCCCACCCACAGTGTGTACAGACAAGTTCTTGCGTCTAGCACGTTGAGCTTACCCCGCTGAACTGGGACGCACTTCAAGACCGACCATCTCCAGCACTAGCACCTTACCACGCACCACAACCGTCGATCTGTCATGTGTTCGAATCTATCTACAATGTTAAGTCGGCCCTAACATTCGCGTAATGGTAGCGATCCGTACGATTGTCAATCCAGTGCCGTTGATCGCCAGATTGCCAACCTACGAAAACTCGCACAACTATAGAACGTTAGCTAATTCTAGTATGTGATTTATAATTGAGCTGATATACGAATTTCTTATACGACAGTTCGTACGCATATATATGTATAATTGAGAGGGAAACACAAGGCGAAAACATCGACTTTTGTGGTGCGCGGTTCGGCTGTAGAAATATATGTATACGCTCTAACTAAATCCTACTTTGATCGATTCGATTTGGTCGTTAATAGACGCAAATGGACTCGCAGTGATACTAGCAACTCTTGCAGTCCGCCATATGGACCGCGTCAGCCAACTGAGCCGTCAGCCGACCGACCATTCCGCAAACAACACATCCATCGCACACACTGTTAACGAAATTAGAACCAGCTTCTTGTGTGCAGATCACACAAAAGAAGAATTCTCACTGCAAAAACACAGACGACTTTTTTCGGCATTTCGTTAGTGTTATCAAACCTTTTCTGCGGAGGCTTCTCCACGCCCAGACTCATTTTCTTTGACTTCTTGCGGGTATCTTCCGCGGCTAATTCTGTGGCGTCACTATGCCGTACACGATTGATCGATGAGCATAGAACGTTTTGAAGGAGAGCAAGGGAGAGGGGAGACTGGGCCCGAAAACCCAGAAAACAGAAGCTGCTGAAGTAAGAGCAACATCAGCAAAAATGCAGCGCTATGTTAATATATCTCATATAAGAGATAAAAGCGAATTTTACGTCAACAGCAACTCCACAATCGCGGGAATTGGAAACAATAGATCTAAATAATGACAGCGTCGAAGAAGGGTAGCGAATCAATGAAAAAAGGACAAGTAGAAAAAATAACTGCAATGGACAGTACACTTCGCAGGTGACAAATATTGACAGCAGGGTTTGGGCTTCAAGAAAAAAGCTTATGTAGAGAATAGTATTTATTCTATATCGGGCGTGCATTGGAAGTTCCTTATATAACATGATAGGCGCAAGACTTAGTCATTCCATTGAGTCGGTAATAATAGAAATGCTAGTATGAGAGTAGTCTCGATGACCAGAAGGGGCCATTATCGAATAAACGAAAATACACACTATTCATGTCCGATGTGTGTGTTTAACGGATGGTAAGGTCGAGGCTTGCTGCTGCCACTATCACGACGAGCTCTACGGAACAAAAGCGCTAGACATTGACTCGTGAGAATGACCTACCTCAGTCTCTCGATACCCGTGGGGGGGGGGAGGGGTGCTAACAGCCTCTGGTTTTTAGATAGTTGCAGCTACCAGCTGATCTATATACGTTTCGCGTGATCACCTATTCACGCCACTTTCAATTCCAGAGAGCGGCAAACGACGGAAGTACACACAACTCACAGATGCTCTCGGTTTCTTTCCTTACTCTGCTATACCGATCTTTTACTCCAGATAAACTGACTAATCTATTCGGCGGTGTATTATTGTCGACGGATGACAATATACAATGTACTGTAACAGCTAACGACGATATAATTCCAAGATGCACTCTGTACACCCTCACACAAACATGACGGTAAAGCTCATCACCAATGAGTATTGTTTCGCCTTGTTTCTGCACGCACTGTGATTATCACTCGTCATACGCCGAGAATAACCGAATAACAAACAAAGTTGCCGAATCTCGACTTCTGCTTCAAAGCGACGAAGTTAACAGGTAAAAAGAATATCGGATTAACAGGGCAGTCCATGAGTATACATCGACGCCTACGATAGGCCACAACTGGTTGGAGCTAACGAAGCTATGCGATAATTCGTCGTGCGATGGCGGAAACTGCTCTCCATATACTTGTACTGGCAGGTGTTATGCACGGTTTAAAATATGAGTATCTGAGTACGTTGTCTGCTTCGTGCTCCTCGATTCGCGGAGGAGCTACGGCGACAAAGTGGTTGTTCGAGCTCTGGACGTCCGTCCGTGCGTCCTACTCTTCCTGCAGCAGGTCTTGCTTCGTCCTGTTTGGTATCGCTGCATCCCTTGAGGACCACATCTACACCAGACCTATACGAAGCGAAAAACTAGAGAAACTTTGCTCGCAGTAAACCCATTAGTACCATGCCACATAGCAGACGAGGTCACGAGACCACTCAAGGAACTGTGATAGTCGGCAGCAACAGTGCGTTTTATTAATAACAGATTATTGCAGCATTAACATAGGCCAATCAGCCTATCCGGCCTGCTACAAAAGCTAAACACAAGCTCAGGTGACGGGCAAGACCAGCGACCTTGGCAAACAAAAATTTCAGTTTGATTCGAGTGGTCTAAACCTCTCGTGGACGCTGAGCGTTCGTCAAATGATGGCGAGACGGCACCTACTATATTACGATCCACAACGGAGCGGCTGCACGTAACACGTAATCCGTTAGAGCTGCAATGTCTAGCACCGGCAGTTATCTTGTTGAGAGAGTGGCGCTTGACATTCATTGAGCAACTGATTCAGTGGCAGATAGATGGCCAATTGGTGACACGAATCCTTGTCGAGCACATTATCACCAAAGCTTTCTCTTTATACATCTATCAGATTTCGGCTGGCCACGCTGCCGTTCGACCCATCTAGCAGCTGAGCCCAGAGGAGCACACGCCCAGATAGAATGTGGGGACAAGATACGTGATGCACATACCCTATTCGTTGGTTTCGTTCTGTTGAAACACTTATTTTGCAGTCAGCTCTTCTAGGCGCATTTCTTCAGGTGCATGCAGCGTCTTTAGCCCAGCGTGGAGCACTCTTGTTACCACCACTGCTCGTGCGTGCTGCGTTCTTCTCCCTGTGCTACTGTTGCTCCGATAATAATTCTTATTATTACTGTTTTGCTACCTAAAATGGTCGTTCACGTATATAAACACGTTTGTTTCTACTGATATTATAATGTGGTCGGCAATTATTGTCAGCGCAAAAGGTCCGTTCGCCTGACCCTGAAGCGGATCCTGTTCTCTCGGCCTTCAATGTAAACTAAACGACAATCGACCTGTAGATTAGAGATCGTGGACTGTTAGCGACTCCACAGTTTTCGAATAGCAGCCGGTTTAGCCATATTTGTTCTGGTCCGGCCCGTCGACGCTCGCCGTCCGCCGTCGAACGTTTATCGTCGCCAATATGTGTACCTTTCACACCACACTGCCTCACTCAACTGCTTCTGTAACTAATACCATCCGTTGCCAGCCAGCTTCTTTCCGAAACAGCTCTCTACCATCCGAAGTATACCTGAATCACTGAGCACTGTTCTCGTTCAGCTGTCCAGCTATAAAAACCTACCTGCCAGTAACGCTATTGTTGGCAACGACAACAGCATGGCCAGTGTTGTGTGGGGCCGATGAAAACGCGGCGACGCGATGAGAATGCGGCGACGTTTGCGGTTGTGGCTATGAAGCGGATGGGCGCAAAGCACTGAACAAAGCTCTGTCTCCTTCTCGATAGATGGCCAATTGCAACAAGACTGAACTGAATATCAACAGCAATTGCCGTCTGGTCGCCGGCTTGTGTATCGCGCTCGCTATTTAGCTACTAGACTGAGTTTACGAACGGCTAGCTACACTTTTTATTGAGGCATAGCAAAGTTAGCTAGCTAGCCAGCCAGTGTGCCGTCGAAGAGCGCTCGCTGTCCGTAGACGAACCGCAGCAGCAATCGTAAACCCGAAACATCTACAGTTTGTTACTGGTGCTCACTGTTGACGCAGCGCGATCGTCCCAAAGGCTCGTTGTTGCTTTTGCTGTGGCAGTCTCTCCCGCCGCTGGTGCCAGTGCCTGTCTACTGCTGTTGCTGGCTTAGCTTGTTTTCTCCTAGCTTCGCTGGTGTTGTATTCTGCAGCGTGTATCTCGCTCACTCGATTCTGCTGGTTGACTGTGAGTCTTCCCTCGGTCGACCAGCGTTCGCTTGTTTAGTCGCCTGCGGCTTGTCGCTGGTGAGTCGTCCGTCACTGGCTGTCGCCGTCGAACGGCTAGTTGGTCTGTTGCGTTGCTGGTGGAAGGCCGCCGCCGCCGCCGCCGCCGCCATCGAGGAAGGGGGAAAGGACGACGGCGACAACAACACCAGATGGAGGCTGACTCGCCGCCAGACGGCGCCACTGAGTGCTTGTTGAGGCTCGCTGCCATTAGACGAGCGCAGTACCAGCAGGAAGACGCTACTAGCCGACAATGGTACATTGAGTGCCATCGCCGGTAAAACTAGAAAAGCAATGGCAGCGTTGGCGGATACAGGAGGAATCCACTAAGCGAGCCAGCGGCACTAACGGCGCTTGCTCAGTAGCGCCTGTTGCAGTGTTGTTAAGAGCACAGCTGATGATACGATACGTCACTTTCACATGCCTACTGTAGCCTATACTTGCAAGTTCTCCTCGATGTATATCAGCATCGGTCAGCGGAAATCAGTCGCCGTCCCACACATACGCGCGCCTTCAGAACCAGTCTGTCGTTGCTACTTCTGCTATTGCAACAGCATTGTTTTATGCGACGGCAGAGTGAATTAAACAGAGCAATAAGCCATGATTGATCCAGATGTTTGGACAGCCTGCGATTGATGATAGCACTGCGCGAAGATGCGTCAGCGGATTTCGCACGCGGTACACTTAGTTCCTTTGCCCGTTATTGAATAGTATCAGCGATGAAAGAACATCGTTGTATTTGGCATGGAAAAAAGCTTTTGTCGACAATCAGTAACCTGTAATATGCGACAAGTGCCTGCTTGCGTGGGTAACGAACCTCATGGCGAATGGCCAGCATTGAAGACAGCTCCGGGTTTTACTTGACGGGAAATTACTGACGCAAAATCGATCTCCTCTCTATTTACTTTTATTGCGATCGAAGACGAAACGATAGTGTCTATTGTGTACGATCATGCATTGCTAGGTCACGCCGATTGCACTAGTAAGGTCATGGAATGAACGTCCACGTTATCGTGCAGTCGCTTGAATAACAGGAAGTGCAACTAAGTATTTGTTCGATCTCCTCCTGGCATTTGCGAAGCCATATACGGGTACGTTCAAGTTGGAACTTTATCTAAATGAAAACAGGTGACCAGATGACATTTGTTACATCGATTGTCGGTGGCATCGCTGATGGCAGCGCCGATTCAATCAAAGCTTCGTTCAGCTGATTGCGCCTGCAAGTTAAAGGCCGTCCAAATCACTCGAATGTTCAATTTAAAACTTCTATTATCCCAAAGACTTTTTCAATTGGCACGTTGACGCCGACATATCCAATGCTTCTAGACTCTAGACGTTTTGTGCTCCACACATAATAGTTTTCTGCCGGATTGAAATTCGCGCTGAAAAGCGGTCACAGATCCTGATTGTGGAACGTGCTTATACGCTCAGCCAAAGAGATATGCGTTAAGTCGCTTCTACGAGCGAGAGTACTATCTGACTGTAAAAATGCCCGGTCTACCGTATGGCGCAGTGTCCATCCGCGGTTACAGAATAGCGTGCAGAATATGCAAATAAAATTTTTACGGTATCGTCTTTAAAAAAAAAGAACGCTAGCATGATGTCTACTTTCCTCGGTCGAACATTGTCTGTTTGGCTTTATTCACTATGGAGCACATATCCTCGATTATGGGAAAAAGCTAGTGAGCGTCATTGTTATCAAACGTTAGCACGAAAATGTTCAGCTTTTCGTTGGTAAATTACTAAAGACGGCCTACGGGTCTGTTCTTGACACAGGTCAGGTCTCTAACTTTATCGGTGTCGGAAAAGCTTTATCCAATTCTAATTGAATAAGACCTACACAGAAACTTTTCGAAATTATTCGGTCGATTGCAGTTAGCGTCACGTAAAATTCAGCCTTCAGCGCGCAGATCAAGATATCAGAACCAGAGGAAAACGCATTTTCCTGCCCCGGTCACAGTCTTCACGATCTGTTGTCTAATTCTGTAGGCTTTTCAGTAGGTGTTTGGGTATCTGTAAACCCGTCGTTATATACCACTTATAACAAGCTACCGTTTGGTAACAACTGCGGTAGGGCTAGATTTTCTGAGGTGTGACATCAAGTAGCTTAAAGATATATTATACAGGAAACAGCTTGCCTTGTAGTGGACGCAAAACCTATGACGAATTTTGGCTGATAATGCTATCGATAGCAACGACAGTACGGGCTATATTGTCACCTTATTTTCAGAATGATAACGATCACAGCGGTCGTCATTTTTGGACAAACAATAAAACTGGGTCGGTCTCCTCGCTCGAAGGTCCTGACCTGCGTAGAACAGTAAGCAGCTTTGCTATAAGGCTACGATGTAAGCCTGACAATAAGTTTTGCAAACGAATATTCTTTATGACCCAATGAATACCGCAGCCTGTTAAATAGACAATATGACAAGGCCTAGCACCCTTGTCTAATGAATGGCATGAGTATACCTTTAGTGATGACACAATCAGGGCAGGTGTTGCTTGGTACCCAGGAAATGTTGAATATGGGCAGTAGATCCTAGGATAGCGAGAATACCTTAAGTTATTGATTTTAACGTAGATTTCTTATAAACGTATATGGATTACTTGGATGCGACTGAAACGTTGTGGTACTATTAGCAGTCTACGTAAAATTTGTTATATTATCAGTACAACCGGACTCACGCTGGCACCCTCCTGGTTTAATTTTGTTATTACTTTGAACATTGGGATTCGAATGCGTCTGATACAATATGAGGGTCTAATCTGGATCCTGGAAAGTTTTCTGCTCAACTCACTCCCAATTCATATCAAAGATAAATGTCAACACACTGGAGCCTGTTGCAGAAACGATTTTGGCAGAACTAGGTACGTTACAATGGCAATTACTTATTGGAAATATCTGTTGTTATTGCGGACTATCTGAATTTTGCCTACCGGTCTTAGCCATATTGACTTGATTAGTGATTCTTTAAAGTAGCTTCATTGTACGTTTGTGTTCATCGTGAAGGTAGATTGCTGGGTACGCATGTTGTCAAGAACTGCGATTATACACGTTTTTGGGGCATCAACAGAAAATATCTTTAGATGAGTATGATGTACATATGATGACACGGATGTATATACACTATGCTGCTATGAAATACTTATTAAACAGAGAAGTCGATGTGCCTGAGTCCTATGGGGAAAATACGAATAGGTATAGGGGACTATAACTATGTCTATTGGGCAACGAAATTGCTTCGATTTATAAAAGTGGTTCTACCAATGAAGCCTAAGTCGGCAGCCAGTCAATTCGCGAGAAAAATCTAGGACGCTATATAATCATTGCGCCTAGACGAGACCTTCTCCTATCGCAGGCAGTCAGTCTAAAAGATTTCGGGGATCAAGCCAAGTTCGCTTAAAAACCTACTATGTAGAGAAAACTACCACATTTCTCAACATGGCTACACATAACTTCTCAATGGCACATATCAATAGTTAAGGACTGCGTAATTCTTCGTAAATTTATATCAAAGTGGATTATGGCAAACTTTTAAATTACACCGACTTCAATACACTAGGTCCATCAACATCACATAATCAATGTATGCTAAATTCTGGAATAGGACAAAGTAAGAAAAGAACACTCGAGTGGCTTTTATGTTGCACAGTATTCACACTCAGCCTAAATGCAGAGTTTAGGCCGATCTGTTTAAATGATTCCTCTATCTTTCTCGGGTCTTGCAAAATCAATCCCAGGTACGGGTTACGCTCCGCTGTAGGTAAAAATATCCTCGAGAAATGGGTCATCACTGAAGGCAGACGTGCATGGGCCACAACAGGGTATAAAGTCAATAGCTGAAGCGTGAAACTAACCAGCGCTGTTGGTAGACAGGCGTCCGCCAGCATCACTAACGAGGCAGGCCGAACGGCGACGTTACAACCGTCAACTTCCGACTCTATTAGCAGTCGCTATAGGGTAAAAAAGGTAGGGAAACACAAGTTAAAACGCGCGAAAATTCAAACAGATTCGAACGTTGTCTGTATATCTGAGGGATAAACCAAAAGTCAAAAAAAAAAGTTAATGCATGAAAAACGGAGTAGCACGTCGGACAATGCCAATCCGTATTAGGACCCAACAAAAGACAAAAAAAAAAATCGGAAAAACTACTAGAACGTTAGATTATGCTTTACGCCTTACTAAATAAATAAGATATTTTCCAGCTTAAACGCAATTATTCAAAACTGGAAATAGGTTTACAGACGTTTTCATCTAGTTGGACGAATCAATTACACGTATATAATTTGAAGATGAAGGCGTCTACTACCACTACTATTGTCAGATTATGAATTTTACATAAGCCCGTAAAAATTGGCCAGCGGATACGTCATCACGCCATTCAACGACATGTAAAAATATGTTCGAAAAAAGCTCTAGATGGTCGGACTATCTTTTCTAACCCCCCTCCCAGCAGCTGCGAAATCCCAGATAGCTCATAATTAGTTAGGAAAGCCGGCGAAGATGTTCTTATCAGAACGAATCGCTTGCTGGAGGGCCGAGATTTTAAAAATAAGAAAAATACAAAATGAGAAATGATCAAAGCTCGCTCATTATACATTTAGACAGGAACACGCTTTAGTCTGCAAAGTAATGCCCAAGGACTAATTAGGTATTAATGACTGGGCTAATGATTCGTGCTGCCGGTAATGCTGTACGTAAAATAGGAACGAACCGCGATGAAATGAAAAAATTATATCAACGACTGACTTAAATCAGGAACCCAAAAAAGTTGGCCAGCATTTCTAAAAGTATCTATTACGAACAAAAGCAATTGTAGTAATAATCATAAAAGGAAGAAGAAAAAGTAACAACGCTATCGTCTTCCTCGAAAGACAAAACGTGTATACGAATGCTGAGTGGACATACACAACGAGACCGATCGTACGATAAGCAACGTTCTCATGCTGTACGGTGAATCTGTTTGAAGACCAGGCGATATGGAACTCATCTGGCGCGGATAGCCATCGATACGGCGAATCACTCGAGCAAAGTCAATTGAGTCAGTAGGAAGCTTGAAACTGAGAAACCGTATCAATTAGGTTACCAAGCGACCAATTGAACAACACTGTTTTTGGGATAGTACGATGTATCATTCAACGAACTAACGGCGCGTCGCCTGTAAATCGTGGAGGCGGTACACGGTCGCAAAGCAACGTTAAATAACGGTTTGGACGACCGCATCGATCGTCAATTGGCATTGGTGACAGTAACCGAAGTCATCGCGGGAACACCAACCTATTCAAGAAGAATGCGTCGCCGTGCCCAAGAACAGCCGGCAATCTCAATAGATGTCCCGTAAGGACCCAGGCGATAGTGGCGCCATCACAAACAACAGAGCTAATCGCGGCCGCAAACGTATAGTAACACCGCTGAACTTTCTCTTCTCAGTTGCTCTTTCAGTGATGACAGTGTGACGTAGTACTGCATGGTCTATAGCATCAGTCCAAAAACCAATCTTCTTTATTCAATCAAACAGCATACTTGTTAGGTAAAACTCTCATACCTGTGTAACACATCCGTGTTTCAACGCAACGCTACAATGATAAAAGAGATTTACTCCGTGCTTGGCCATCCACGTTTCCGCACAAGTACATGCAGGCAGCCCAGTAGCCGTATACTGTACACGTTTCTGTACTGCAAAATGGATGGTGTTTCAAGACAACTCGAAAGATCACCAAATTCAGTGCAATAGTATACCTAGCCAAAGGCTGAATATGTTGCAGCTTGTTTGTTTAAAGCAAATAAGAGTATACTTCATTATTTACAATAAATTAGAATAAAATATTGTTGTTGGTAACACACGAAAAAGCTAGGCCAGGGCTAGAGGATATAATACGTCAAGCGTTCCGTTACACGCTCAGTAACCTCTGCGTCTACTGTGTAACGCTATCATCCCACCGTTTCGTGTCTCTACATGTTTTCGCTGTTGCGGCTCAGCCAAATCAATTCGGAAATGTATTATCACAGCATACAAACACATGTGTAAACGCACACACGTAAGGTGACAAAGGCCTCCGTGTGCAACGATGTACAACGGTATGGTTGTGAACGAACGCGGTTTAACAGATGCCAGGACGACGCCCGCTCGTGAAGACAAGTGTCGCTTGCTCACATTATTGGCTAGAAATAAACCATACCGTGAAATCGCTTTTGATTGTTGATGAGCATTGGCACATGGAAGTTCACAATCAGCTTATCGATGCTAACGCTTGACAGCCAGGATCACAATCCGTTCTTCAGAAGAACTACATGAACGTGTACACAGAGCTCTTGTAGAGATGGCAACATGGCTTAAAGAGACAGGAAGTAAGCTAACACCGGGCAAATGGAAAACGGTCCCCCTGACTGAAAAACATGCGGAGCTGAAGACCATAGTGAAGGGGGAGAAAATCAAAATTTCACCAGCAGCGCTGTGCTTAGGGGTCATTCTTGACTAGGCCGTCAAGAAATCGGCACACGTGTCTTACGCATTTGCTAAAGCAGGGAAAACGAAGATCATCTTAACATCTATGAACCACAGGAAAGAAAAAAGAAGCTTCTTTTGATAGTGGCTGAATCCTCTATAAGGCTCCCGTGTAGACAAAATCGCCTGGCTGCTCGTACTCAAGGGATTAGGAGCTTAATAAGAAACATCTTTATTTAGAATAAAGAAAGTAGATTTACTAGGAAGTTCACAGTAAGGAAGAGAAGGACTTGCCAAAACTAGCCGTATCAGACTGACAGAGATAGAAGATTTCTAAAGGTTGAGCCTGCAAGATGGGCGGAGATAAAACGAACTTTTTTGCCCTGTACATAGCTCGTTCGGTAAAAAAAACCCAACGAAGGCTACCTTGGCTCAATGACCCGGTGCCCCTAGCCATTTCGTCCAAAAAATTAGCAGTACTATTAATCGAAGAGTGGCACCGTTGGAGCGACGCGGAAGAGAAGTATTGAGGATTAGTGCGTAATGATGTTGGCGAAATAAAGTCTACTCACGTCTGTCGGCCTACGCTAGATAGACATTTCTTGAGTGGTGCTTGATTGAACGTAAACAATATCACTCAGGCCTTATTATAATGAATATCATGACAGAGCGAGATGAGCAGGTAGTTGTAGCACATTTTGCTGGATTTGTGGTACAACAATATCAATCGATTAAGGGAAATATGGCTCTCATTATGTGCTTCTATTCCATCCAGAGACGTTGTGTTCAAAAAGGCTCTATTATCAGAAGACAAAAACGTGACTAGTTAGTAGATAAAACGATGTGGGTAACTGTGACAGCAAAGGACGCAAAGTATTTCTGTAGATCGACACTAAATTGAGGAAAGTTTGTATGAAAGTACTAAATACGCCGCAAATAACATGGGCGACTAATATTAATATTTACGTATACGGTAGGTTGACAGTGAATAAAATAACCCAGCATGTTGGTTGAGTGCCTGAAGAGACAAACATAAAAAAAAAATACAAATGATAACTAATACACAAACTTCAACAAATCGACTGTCCCCGCATTGTATTCGATATTGTATACATTATCTCTGAGTTGTGTGAAAGAACACCAATTAACTAACATCATCTTCGAAAATTCGCACCCTTAACGTATTGATTCCTTTCAACGTTTAACAATAGCTCAATGCTTCGCGAAGTATTCCAGCATCTTATATCTTATTTGCAAAAGCGTTTTTTTTTCCGTTGAACTTTGTTTGTTCGTGTTTGAAAATTTGTTTTCTAAGTGAAAAATGCTTTCCTAGTTTCGGTCCCGTTGTAAAAGTTCAAAACGTAAGTTACCGAAAATATCAATTTCCATTGTTTCGAGAAGTTCTCTTTTCTTCCAGGACGGATACGGGCAGAATGGGCACAAGCACAGGCTTGCACCGATTCAAGCAATGATTCATAAAAACAGAAATTGTATCAGAAAAAAAGAGTTATGCTTGGAGCAACGAGATTGGAGTGACATTTTCCGATCTCTAACAATGGTTGAACAGACAAGCTGGTGAACAGAGAAGGAGATCGTCGTTGTTTCTGACAATGGTTCAAAGAAGTTATTAATCAGGAAGCTGTTCGTAAAAAGCTAGATTGGCTCGCCGTTTAACAGCTTAAGTGCCAAGCCGCCAGCAACTATTTTATACATAAAATACTTGCTGTTGTCTTCTATTGCGTTCTGCGGTCTTCCTATTTGTCAAAGAACTTTTCTCTATTACTTGTAATAGTGATGATGATGATGATATTTCTATTTTCACTATATAACGACATAAGAAAAAAGCAAATTATCTGTTTCGTATTCAATAACAACAATAATTCAATAAATAAATATTCTGGTGTTTTTCTTTATCACTTCTGCATTTGTTTTACAGCGGAGATTTTGAATTTTTTTTTCGGTGACATGCTGACGAAGTTATACTTGCAGTTGGCATGAATACCCTGCCTTGATTTCGGACACAGCATAATCGGATTGCAGGACGCCCATAAATAGTACTCGAGCAAATAGAACTTGTTGTAGAATAATAGAGTAACAATGTTTTTGCTTGTTGCACATGATCTATCTATTGAAAAGCCCTTTATAGCAATTAGTGCGTGACAGGAGCCCCCTAGCTAAGCCGTTCCACCATCCGTTGTTACGGAGAGTATACAAGGATCTGCACTCGATAATCTCACAACAGGAGTATCGATCATCACAACGGCTGTTGCAATATTATCCTACAAGTGAAATTCTATTATTAAGGGTCTGATACACGACGCCAGTGACGCGACAATAGTGGAACAGAAATGTATCTTTTTTTTTTTTTTTTTTTTTTTTCGAAAATGCTGTGCGTTATTTCGAATCCGTCTATGGTGGCAGTAGGAGTCGATTCGGATCTTCGTCATTAGCTGCATGGCCGACACTTATCAATTAAACAATGTAGAATGAATCGGTAACCTTAATATATTAGCAACGTTAGTAGCTTACTAAATCTAGAGAGACGCATGAGTTGACGAACGGAAGATCGTTTTTTTTTTTTTTTTTTCATAAAAAACCACATGATCGTTGCACGGCTGGTGGCTTCCGCGACTGTCGATATCATTAGAAATGTCTTGTTTATTTATAATGTTTAATTAAGGGAATTAACAAATACAAACGAACCAAAATACACCCTACCGAATTTGAAATACATTTAAATGTTATAATAACAGTTGTTATAATTAGTAGCACTCTTTTTATTATTATTATTATTATTATTAGTTAATTATCTCAGGGTAATTCTGCCACTGTTTCGAACGTATCGCTTAGCCTTTCGGATATCCTGCGTTTCTATTACCTACTCGCATAGTTTATACAACTTGTCTCTCTCTGCTATAGGCGGTCAGCATTAAAATGAAGGGGTCTTTCGCACGGATTAACAGGTAAACACAAAGTAACAAACAATGCACGGAACCTTGGCATCAAAAAGCAACTAGCTATTACATAATAATAATAACCAGATGACAAGGAGGCAGCATGGCCGAAACGATCTCAGAACGCACGGAAAGCAAAAGGCTGTTATATTATTTGTTAAGAGTTGTTTTGAAAAAAAAACTGTGTACTAAATAGAACATACTGTAACAGTCTGCGAGTAGATAAAGCACAACTTACTCTGAGAGGCGGTGCTCCTAATCTGGTTTTGGCTTGTGGCAATGTTAATGTGGTTATTGTGTGAAATATTTTCCTGGCTGACGGTCCGTTCTTGTCGGCGCGTATTTCCTTTCAGTTTGTAAGATGCTCTCCCATCTGAAATCGTGTAAAACGAAATTACTTTTCTTCTAGAAACCTCCTATAAAGTCTGCCTGTCTCTGAAGCTAATCGCGACCTTCAGTGCTGCCATCTACATCAGCATGATACAAGCTAGAGCATTAAAGGCTCGGTTACGATCAAGCAACATAAGGCGTTCACCCCGCAAGGGTTTTTATAGACCTTCTATGGGAACCTATTAATCTGGCACTTAGTAACAAAATACACAACTCGAGTCATACGGTTGATTCGTAATTGACATTCCACGGTGATATCTGTCGTTTTCGTGTTCAGGTAAAAGCGCCATCTGTATAAGCTAAGTAGTACCTGGCTAAAAGACCTTTCCCACTGAATTGAAGGGCAGCTCTGTTCAAAAGAATTGCTGAATTTGTAACATCATGAAGATGAGCGTTGCTGCTTAATAGAAATATCGCCCAAAGTTTGTGGTCGATCAGCCTCTGAAGTCGGACTTGAAAAGAAAATATTTGTTCAGTATTTTGTTAAAGAATGAATGACAGTATTCAGATCTTTGAGCGCTAACTCTATGCGTACACGTATTTTTCTAAAAATAGCTAGAACTTTTGATTTGATTGGTCTCCATAGACACAGAGTATAGGCATTCATTCTAAACTAAATTGTTTCATCCACACGCTTCAAATTCATACCCTTAAAAGCATCGAACTTGATAGCATAATTGGTCGTATTCTCTACTTGTTACCATAGGATGGACAAAAAAAAGTGAATGAATAAACGTAACTTGAAGAAAATCCATAATATAGTAGGTACCATTTACGTATTCTCTTATAGCCACCGTACTTGTAATTACATTGTATCTAAATAAGGCGACATAGTTGCCTGATCATTTCCGGATCATTTCCGTGCTCCTTAGCCATCACAAGGAAACACTCATTTCGACACTGAAAAATTAAACTAGCGCTATTTTACAACGCAGTTCGGCTATGGTATAGCAAATTTCGACACTCTACACATCTGCCGCACTTAAGCCCCTCGTCGTTAGACAAGCTTACAACAGCCCTTTGTGCGTTGAATACTTCATTCATATTTAATGGCATTAAGAGCGCCTATTGAAGAATCCTGTACTCTGATTACGTTCACTCTGATGGAAGGGCATTAATGAAACTCAAACCTGGAGCTGCCATTAGCAGTGAGCAGATCTTCTTTTTTGGACAGCATGTGCGAGACGTACCTAGGGGACACCAAAAACTGACTGTTTCTCCAGGGAGAAGTATCAATATTGTCGCCTGCAATATTCACTGACGAAACTCGTCAATCAGGTCTGTTATCTAGTTCCCAACTTTTTGCTATATCTACTTTATATTCTATTTATTTATACAACCTGTTTCTATTTTCTCATTTGGAAGTGCCATACCTAACACCTAATGAAATACATTATTGCCGGAAATTGTTGTAGTACAATTGAAAAAACACCCCATGCCGGCCACCATGCCATCCCATACTCAATGAAATTTCGGTCAGGGCACTACGTAAGGTCAAATACCGTGTCCCTAAACCTTACAAGCTTACTCCAAGATGATAGTCGTTGCTCACACGGAAAGATTGCCTGTTAAAAACTGATGGCCTGCTATAGGCACACAGGGTTCATTTTCTGTGCTTGACACTAGAATCTAAGTTTATGTTAAGCGTTGTACGATCTAACTAAGTGGTAATATCAGATCTCGCACAAATAAACGCCAAAACGAAGAAATCACAATCTCAAATGAGAAATATTTACGTATTGTGCACTGTTTTAGAAATTATAGAGGAGTTTAAGTTACTTAAACCACTATTTAAACTTAAAGACGAACATCACGGAAACCGGCATTAACGACTTCTATCTTCCTGTTCTGCTATTCCTAAAGATGTCATACTATATAAGAGAAAAGTACGTATTACCGTGCCTTGTTGTGCATAAAAAATCCGTTTTGTTTCGGCGCTTCGAGTTATATTTGCATGAGTACATTTTGTACGGGAGTACGAGTTGTGTTTTTGGTCAAATCATGGGTATCAATTTTCTACCATCTTCTCTAGACCAGTAAAGCAAGTCTAATTTAAACTTTCTCTACTGGCATTAACTTATTATACGTTGAACTCTTTGAAAAATCGGCTTATTGTCATGCACTGCCTAAGCACGGGACAAGTGAAAAATGTTCTGCCTTTCGGTAGGGTCGCGACCTGAGCAACCTTCTCTCAGAATTGGACATGGCGCAGAGATAACACGGCTATTTTGGCAGATTACGTTCTGTTATATCTAAAAAAAAAAAAAGGATGTTTAAAGGAGAATTGGTTATCAATTTTCGTTTATTAAAACTAAGGCAAACCTCAGATTGCTAAAAGTAGTTTGGTTTTTAACATATTCTACCAGAAATCCACTAGCTCTAATAAATTTACTTGAGTTATTACAGCGTAAATCTTAAAGTGTTTACTGAGGGTAATTAAAAGGGTTCGACAGATGCCCAGGTATTCGTCTAGTATTTTCCTCGAAAATTTAATCCAAAAAAAGGATTTGTTGAAATTATTTTCTGGGCTTAGCACTCTGCCGTTGGAACAGACACTAACTCATAACATATATGAATTTAATGCTAGAATGCACATTCAGTAGAGGCCGTGCTATCGTTAGCTTAGGTTCTGTTATAGCTTTTGAATAACTGCGGCGAGATACCCAATGAATAGGTTGGGATAATAAGGGCATATTATCCTCCGTAAACGACAATCATAGATTTGATAGGAAGTGAAATTTTATAATACATTCCTCACTACTATGTTTCAGTCGAGCTAGATACGATATACCCTTATGGTAGTGGGCCAGCTCGTTTTATATGAATTAATTAATCGCATTGTGGACACCCGACCCAATTTCAAAAGAGCTCGATTCAACTATAGTTCGATCCCCCGTAATCAAAGGCCACGTTATTCCTGGGCTATTTCTAAACACGCACAGATATTGTGAACAGTATTGCCGGCAATGCTTTTTATTGTAGCATGTGAACTTGCTACTAAATAACTTCGGTCTAATCGATTTAGACGATAAACGGATGTTTCCAGAATGTATAAAGGAAATCCTCTTTTAACGCTTATAGAACAGACAATATATTCTGCAGACATTGGAATCATGAACAGAGAGAAAAAATCTTTACCGTTTATTGGCCATTAACGGATTCTGCTTGTGAGCCATGTTTTAGTTGAAGTAGTGTTTAACGGTAGTACCGAACGTGACATTTGGGACATTTCCAAGTTATAATCGAAATGTTTCATGTATTTTTTTATTCAGCAATTAGTTTTAATGTATGACATTTTTACTAGAAAAAGTATTACTCTACAGTTTATTTCTAGAAGAGCTAAAGAACCAATTAGATATCATACGACGTATGTAAATCATGAATAGGGAAATATACTTTTAACGTTATCTAAATCTACCTAATTTATCCAGCCGGATTATACTACCGCAACTATGAATGATTCCGCAAATTTTGTTTACGTTATAATTTTTGATAGTACGAAAAAAATCATCCACTTCCAGCTAGCAGTAAAGTCTATTTTATATTTTTCTTCCTTCCCGATACATTTCCGATCACCGCAACAACGGTCCTACGCAATATTAACAGGAGCCAATTAAACGTTTAGACGGTAAGGCGCACAAATGCTTGCATTAAACATCCGAAGTTAGATCAGAAAACCTTGGGTGCAAACTAGTTCCTGCACGGTCTACGATACATGACATTATAACACTTTTTTGTTTGCTAATTCCCTATTATTTGTCCCTACGCACGGTAACCCACACGGAACGCACACCAACCCCTCGATTCACTTGTTATCTAATGTGAACAATACGTGCCCTTAAAGGGCTAAGAAGTAGAAGCCAGAGCTAAGTAGTGAAAAGCACCTGCTAAATGTAAACGCTTTCGAAAACGTCACACGGGCGCTCAAAACCAATATTGCATTCTCCGTTAGCGGTTGTCTGCAACGGTCGAACGGTCGAAGGAAGCGGCTTTCAATATGGCCAGTTTATTTTTTAAATTAGCTTCGTCCCTTGATCAAATCTCGGATCGAGTAAAATTGAAAATTTGAATTCAAAACATAATAATTAGATTAGGTGCTTACAGGCTTATATCGGACCAAGCAAACATAGATTACGTAGTATGTAAAGCGCTTGTTAAGGAGAAAGCAGTCCTTGATTGAAACGTACAAGAAAAATGGGTTCGGACAAACTAAGTGGATAGATGGATTAGATAACTTCTCACACAGATTATGAAACGAAGTTCCAAGTACTAGAACTCGTATCTTGCTCAGTGGTCGCTATCATCAAGCGGACTAATACACTTCAGAGCACATTTAAGACTACGCCGCATACACTCAAGGAGACGACATCGCCATAAAGAACGTTGATTGAAAGACACTTGACAAAGAGGAATTGTCATGGGCACCTTTGGGCTGTTGGGTCCAGATAAGTGGTCTGGGAGCTTCTCCCTTTGTGTTGTTTCGGTCAGCTTGCTTCAGCCTGCATTCGTTGGCTAACGCTCCTTTGCTTTTCGAAGATGTGTGAACGGCGTTTTCGCCGACGTTACCCCCATTTCCGGTCACTAGAGACACAAGGAACTTCATTGTGGCGGTCGCACAACCGAACGTTGCCATCACACCCCCGTCAACTAAGCTGGACAAATATGTATACCGAAGAGAGCTGTTGCAGATGTTTGCAGGAAGTAACGACTCTTTATTGGGATTTCTACAGGGCATCGATTCGGTCGTTTGAACAGAAGAGGTAATTAAGGTTTAGACCGAAGGTTTAGCAAAGTCAGGCATCCCTGGATATGTGTCCGAGTTCCTTTCTAGCACATGTAAATGTCACACTACTTCACCTTCGCCTTTGTCTTGGGGGCTGAAGATTTAAACTCACTGATGTGTTTCGTTAGAATGTTAACACATCATGTTCCACAAGAGTGGTTGATAAGAGGACTCGCAATCCAGACTATCCAAAGTACACAATTACATAGGTATATCAACACCAACATATAATTTGCCACGGCTGTGTCACCAACTACAGTTCGGAGTATGATTAAGGTCACCCAGTGAAATTTAGTCTCTAGTGCGATCGTTGAGGTCAGCGATGTCCACTCTAATAGCGGTAACTTCGGTGGAACAACAATTGATTGTCACCTTTTATCTATTATTGGATGATATACATGTATTAGACATAAGCTGCCTTAGTCAAACAGGCTAATACCGCTGCCCTGAGCATAGAAATCCGAATCACTAGGCACAAAAGCACAAATCTAGCTAACGTTTCATCTACTACTGTCAGGCAACGTTCGGGTCGATGCGTATCTGCGCGCGTCAGCGACGCGTCCACCTGCATTAGTTGCCTCTGTCTACGAAGCTCTGGGGTGTCCAATCCAGCTCAGATCCGTACGCTAACGATTGCCGCTGATGTCCCTTGGTGGTGTGTTGTTTCCAACGGCAAATCGTTTCCCTGGGGCTATTGCGGTTACAGCTGCGACTGACGTTACGGCTGCCCCTATTGTGCTTACTGGTTGTGCTCGTGCTCCTGGTGATGGCGAAGGTGATGATGCTACATAGACAGCAAATGTACCAAACTGGCTGTCGCGTGTCAGTCCACCTGGGCAAGGGGCTATGGGACCATACAGTGCCTGCGGCAATAACAACAACAACAACATTGGTACTATAGCGCTTGAAGTGAGAGTTCAGCAGTGAGTTACTCTGGAAGCCAGTGGCTGCCGATGTGGAAGAAAACCTTGCTACTTCTCATTAAATTCTCAGAGTGCCACATAGCGTGCGAGCAAGGCAAACATAACAAATAGTGGGCATCGAAGAACCCATGCACAACTGCCGCCCCTGCTGCTTGTGAGCTATGTAGGTGCAAGTGGTCATGCGTATGTCTGCATTGACCTGATCGCGCTTGAGAAGCTAGGAGTTTCTAGAGCCTAGAATGCTCACAGTATGAAAGTTCCTCTTCTCCGTCCCAGGTTCCAATTCCTGTCAGCCAGAGACAAAGACGGCCTAGCTTTGTGCCTTTCGCACCGTCAGCGTGGTATCTGTAGCCGCCTTCGACAGCATTACTACACTAATGCAATCATCACTCTACTACGGCGCAAGGAGACGAAGAAGGGTCAAACCCTCGCTGATATTCTCGTAGAACCCACCCCAGGACGATGGACCAACATCATTGACACTGCTAGAAACAGCGGGCAGAAAACTACAAACGCACGACCCATCTCCGCACATTCTGTGGCCGTCAATAAACAGGCCACTGCCCGCAGTCAGCACAGCCACGACAGAACAGACTGATTCTAAAGGACGTATCGTGTTCCAGGGCGTTCCCTAGCCTGCGCTTGGTTCGCTGGTTTGCTGGCCTACTAGCACGCTTCAGTTTAGTCACTTGACAGTCTTTTTCACAACGGCACCTTTCTCAACATTGAGTTCACTTCTTCCCAGCATAGATTAGTCCATTTCCGCTAGCACTATCATCACCACTGTGAGGGCCACTTGATAATCAGCAGTAATAACTAACGCTGCGACGATTAAAGGCCGACGGGGAACCCTTTCGAGTGCTACGGTGGGCCGCAAGCCGTAGCTCTGCCGCACGTCTCTGTGCTCGGCCACCTTCACGAGCATAAGAGTGACATGGTTCACGAGATACGGCACTCTCGGCAGTCCAAAACAGTTCAGCAAACAGACCGACAACCATCAACGCGGAGAGCGGGAAGTGACCACCAACATGTGAGCTACTGTATGGAGGCGTTCCGAGATTCTTAAATGTTCGGAGGCTACCGCGTATACTCGGGCAAATGCTTAATCTGTTAAAATAACATGAGGCGCAGCATATGTATCCCTTATTGAAGTATAAAAATTGTTTAATACAAATAACAATGACAAGAATGATGTTGACATCTTCGTCGAGATGCGTGGACAGATCGAGCACCAAGATCACTTCCTGATTTCGTGCTCTGTAAAGGTTGTACGTACCAAAAAACACTCAATAAAAAGCTGTCTTCAATTAGATACATTATATATATAGTCATAAATTGGTCATGATAGGTAGAGAGTGCGTATTACTAGAGGCTGAGTGATACGAATGGTGAACTGTTTTCCTTAACCTCATCTTCCGGCTACAACTTTTATAAGAGCCCTGAGGCTTCTATTATTTAATATAAATGACTTATCACTAACCGCCATGCTAAGTGACTGAAAAATAAATGTATATTATTTTACTTATGCATTGCAGCTCAATACAATTATAGACTTTTATACATTCGTTAAAATAGGTATTAAGAAAATCCCGCCGAAAGCTGCAATGCGTTCCGATATTTCCTGATGTCCTAATTTGTTACCAATTAGCAATGGAAGGGTACACAATTTACATTTGCCAAAGTACGTGGATAGCGGTGACAGTATATACTGCATAATATAGAAGTCTCAAGCGTCTTATTATTATTTTTGCCTTCGCTTTATTTTGTAACGTTTTTATTTCAAAGAAAGAAGTTCCTACTCCTATAGCCTATTGGGCCTCGACAGGTAGCGTGCATCCCGACACATGCAATGCTTGCATTCTGTTTCTGCGCGATTTGACAGTTAACCACAGTCGACCATTGGGTCATGCATTCGCGTCTGGCTGGTTGCTTTGAGCTGACTGGTCCCCGCCGCACGTGTCTTAAGAGACTCCAGAAATAGCTAGAGCAGAACGTGACCACGTTGTTATACAATACCCATCATTGTGTTCGTGTCATTTTAAAAAAAAAACAACTGCACCGTTTGTTCTCCTCACAGATATATTATCTCTGCGTTACGGTTGCTGTCGCCGTCGATCTTCTTTCTCGGCTATACGACACATTTTGCCGCAGCAGTTATCACAGCAGACATTACAGAACATCAAAAACTACATGGGTATATCGTTATCACAGCTCGGACCTCTAAAGGCAACTTTTTCTTCGGGCCTATGCACCTTGCTCGCCCTAATGGCTAGGTAGGCGTTAGTGTTCAATCTAGACGGAATGATCGGTAATTTTATGGTTGTTTCCCTTAATTTTTTGATCAGCGTCATATAGGCGTTATCGATATGCGATAGTCATTCTTTCGTAATATAATAGGATAACAAGATGATTATGTAAAATGCCGCGTCTGCAAGCTGGCAGTTTGCTGACTGAACAAGACAAATCAACAAAGTCGTTACTGGGATACGCTTTGCAAAAGAAGGCAGTGTTATACCCTCATCCACGACCGACATCGGTGAGTACCGATCGTTCACCAGTCGGACGGCCGGAGGGGGGAATTTCACGCCGTTTTATGCTGTGCTCGTTATTTAGGTTTCCGCCGAGCTACAAATGCAATACATCCCCATTAATCCCCCCGTTGTGTTCATCGTTCGTTGTCGCTGTCGATATCGTAGCCGGCCTGCTAATGAATATGATCCTGAGCGAAGCACGTTTCGCATTTGTGTGTAAGCGCGTCGCTTCTAACTACTACTCCCAGCCAACCCGCGTCCCTCGGATGCTTTCTTCTCTTCCTTCTGCTCATCTTTCCTCATAGGCTGATTGCGGTGGACTGTGGACAGAATGGCAGTCAACTGAACAGCAAACAGCTCAATGTCAGCGGTAAATAGCGAACATTGGATTTGATGAGCGTGTTTTCCACATGGCCCTTATTCAGCACGTTGCGTTCATTATTAGCGCGCCCACTACGCCGCTGGCTTCCTGTACATAGGCAACGGTAGTGCCGATGGTAGCTAAGTGACGCTTACGTAGCAGATCCCCGCAGGGGGCAGCCAGTCGATCGCAGGCACCAACATCGCTATCGTCTGTACCCGCGGCGTCAGTTAACGTCCCCAATAGCGTGACTCCTGGCAACTGTCGCCCCGATCAAGCCGATGATGTACGCATCTATCGCTGCTGTTGCAAAAGACTAGTACTTATCGCCGTCTTACCCTTGATGACGTTGTTCACTATACATTGCAGAAAGCAGCAATAACAAATAGAGACGAACTATTATAAATGTTTATTTCACTGCTACGTTGACGTACTACGTTAAGTACTCGTGTGATCAACGATGGGTCGCTCCGTCCCCGCTGCGCACTGACTGAAATCGCTGCTAAATATCGGCGACCTTATGATTGCCAAGCGTTCGTGTTTCGTCGCCCTTTAAAGATTGTTGGCTCTTCCTGTTGATACTAATGTATATAAATAGATAAAAGCCAGTTAAATCTATCGATGAGAAAAGGTAGATCGTTAAAGCTCGAGCCATTTTACTGCTATAAGCCCGTAAGTGTAAATGTTAACAAATAAATGGCCATCCAAAATGGTCCGCTTTAATAATACTGAGAGGTTAGATCGAGCAGAAACGTGCAGAGTGGAATTGGGCTTATTAACAATGTTTAGAAGGGCAAGTAAACGTAATTTTTTTTCAGGATGTAATAGTGTTGCCTAAACGAGTACGTATCAAATTTTCAAGACTTTCGAATCTTTAAACGGCTTCTAGTGAAGCATTATTTACATTGCACATTTTATATTACACTAATAAGACTGAACGGCTAAATTAACGTATGATGTAAATGAAGTGTACCAGCTGTGCTGACGACGAGTACCCACTGGACTATCGATAGCAGACGTAGATAGAACTGTTTCAAAAAATTATAACATTAACCGACCCGAAAGAAGCTTACGTGTCGGCGCTGATAAGGCCGTGGGCAGAGGGCAGCGCGGTCAACTATGATAGTTCGTATTCACGTACGCAACCATCTTAATTCTGTCTTTTTTGACACAGATGTATTCATCTCGACTGTTTCTTTCTCAGTCCGTTTAGCACTGAATTCAGATGCACGGGCACACATACTACGACTATTACGTCAACTACTACAGATGACGACAGAACTCAGAACGGCTGACGTGATTCGTAACGGTCGTAGGTTAATACGTCGTAATTTCTTTTAGATAAAACGACGTGAGACCAAATAGCCGGTGAAGTTGAACGATGACGTATTCGCGAAAAACCAGATGAATTAACATGGGCTTCCCTTTCTATAAAAAAAATATTAGGCAAGGATACGCGATACAATTAAAACGGGCCATCCATGTTGATTGGAAACTAATTGTGCTTACCACGATTCGCGTGTTAGTCATCAAGATGCTTGTGAACCATTTTGTTCCACATTACAGGTTTGATTTTTAACATGCAACAATGGGCCACGTAAATACCGGAGGGCTTAGGAAAAAAACAGTACATGATCAGGCCGCGCCTTTGACGGCCAAAATTCTGCGCTGCGGCATTCGTTTAGCACGGGCTTAAACTCCCATTTTAAGAATTATCCAAGGTTCTTAACCTACCCATTGTTATGTCATTGTTACACCTACTGCCTTCCATTTATAATGAGTATCCTCAATGAGGACTTCAATAAGTAATATCAACGCGAATGGCTTACTAATTTTTTCGTAATTTTAATTTGAATAAAAGTAACTGACACTGATCTTATCGGTTTAATGAATGAACGAATGAATCGGCTAGCAGGGCCGTCGTCCAAATGTTTTTTTATCGCATAGTGCTTAATAATTTGTAATTTCTGCCTAACGCTGCTAAGCTTCACCCGTTCCGTGGCCTGGCAGATACCAGATAATTGGTTAGTCTGCTCGGCCATTAATCCTAGCATTTCTACTATGTACTTACAAACCAATCGGCTGGCTAAAGTAATCGTATATGGGCCCAAATATAGCCAGCTGTATATATATATATATATATATAGAATGTATCATAAACATGTGCGTGCATGTATGTTCATGCACATGTACCTTGCATGTACAGGTGGGTGAAGCTTGAACGTTACGCGTTCCGGAGAAACTAGCTAGGACTACTAACGATTTATGTTGATCACCTGGCTGTTGTGAGCTGTGGGTAAGCACTGAACTTTTGATGGTGTCCTATTAGCCCTTACGGAGTCTATCTAACAAAGACGCCCAAAGCAAGGACATTTCGCTAGGGCAGTTGCCCGTAACGACTGCCATCGTTCTCGCTGTTGTTGACCCTTGATCTAATGACGCTTCACCCACTCTTGCAGCCAACTATCATATTAATATTCACTCTTAAGAAAATTACTAACTATTCATGGAATCAGTACGGTCGTTTAAGAAACACCTAAATAGTTCGACTGACATAAACAGAAAGTCATAGAAGCCATAGCAGAATATATATTCTCGAGCAAAATCACCAATAGTTGAATTTAATAAATTTGTGCTATTTATTTTATTGCGTGCATTCACAATGCGTACAATAATAAAACGGATTTTACTGTAAAAAAAAAAACAAAACTAGTTGTATGCTTATAGCTGGCACGATGCAAGCCACGGTCAGTATTTGTCCCTTGGCGACGAGTCCAGAGTGCTGTGAAAAAAAGCATTTAGCGGCCATTTATGATATATTCTCTATTATGTCGATTGAAGCGCCTCAGCTAGCCCTTCTAGATGCTCTCCTTGTTTATGTACAATATAATTATTTACTTTCTGTATTATCGAGGTGATCCAAGAAGGCATATCGTAGTCGGACGTTTAACGCAAAGCCACTTCTCAACGTCACTGTTGCGTGAATAGCGTATCGATTAAGACAAGGTCAGGTTTTTCGATAGTGACCTATTTGGAGAACCTGAAAGTGGTGTGCTCAACGTCCACTTGAAACTAGTCAAATACAAAGTCCAATGCAGATAACAGGGTGTACTCATTATCATTTTCTACAACAATTCTTTTGCCTGCACAACAATTTGTGCAAGCATTACAAGCATAGAACGGCTCACGGAACGGGATTATTTAGTTCGGGGGCTAAAACGCGGAAGGCGGGGTATTTACCGGGCCCACCTAAACAAGGACAAAGCATTTGTCGTCCCACTTGCCTTTAGTTACAGGCTAGGAAGTGACAAACTCTTGATTGCTGACTGTCGATCAAGCCATGAAATCAGGAAGGCGACAAAGCACTACTACTAATGCTGACGCTCTATCTAACAGCGTCAGCTGGACTGGTATTACTTTTATAGCAGGCATAACACTATTACCTCAGGAGACATTTGCATCGACAGGCTCAGAATGGTGGCGGATGAGGCGGTTTCATGGCGTTTACAGTATACAACACTCGTATTGCAAAAGCAAGTTCGACAGCCAGCCAGCCAGCATCTTGTCAAAGGAAGGGATATGGTGACCGTCTGCCTCGCCTATCGTAATGAGCCAGCTACGACACGATATTTGAAATATTGATACATAGACGCGCGAATGTGTGGAATACTATAGACCCATCGTACATTATCGAAGGGCAATAAATAGATGACGGTGGAAAGGTTTTATTTCGTCAGTTTGCAGATGCTAATTGATGAGGTGTATGGCAGGATTTCATAACGTTGTTAAATGCACAGGGTATACAGGCCTGCATGCACACGAATTCAAAAGAGAGTACCTTCATTGGATACAGAAGTAATCCTTTTAACTTAAGTATTATTCACAGTCGCAGGCAATTTTTTAATCGTGGAATAATAGTAATTATGTTCTAATCTACCCATAGGCAAAGCCCAATGCAACAAATGGATGCGTCACGTCGGCCAAACAAGCGTTATCACCTACCACTCACAGATGTCAGTATATACCGACCCAGTACCAGACTTTTTCATCTATTCACTGATAATTTAAACGATGACCATTATACATTTAATATATACCGATTTAAACAACGATACATTCAATGATTGATCATTCAATTTGGGTCGTCCAGGCAGAAAATAGGATCTAATGTATTTCGTTAATTACTAGTCTGAATTATATTAATGTAAAGCCTATCAATGCGAATTTTAGCCCTAATTTTGAGATGTTAATTAAGATGTCGGTGCATGCGTACAAAATATATTCCGCTTATTTTTTCCCTCACTGTTGATATACAAAATGACATCTTCACGGATGATAGGAGCAAGCAAACCTTCGAACTTGACCTAATATTGATCGTCCTGACCGACTGGTTTAAATGAAAATAAAACGAGAAAAACACAAATTGAAGTTAGGGCAAATTGAGCATTGCGAAGAAACCTCAAATACAGCTGACTGAGTTCGAAACAACTTAAGTCTGTCATATATCTTTCGTTTCATTGCTTGCCTGCGCACCTCACAAAACGATACCATGAAAATACCTACAAAACAAAACTTGTCAGTGTCTCGACCTGGCAAATACTCGGACGTTCAACTAATACGTTAGATGTGTTCTGTTGATTTAACTAAAGCAATTATAGATATCAGAACAACCAATGTACGACGGATTTTCCAAGGTGATGGGAGACCCCGTCTAGATAATGCTGTTACCATAGCTTAGATCACGAAAGCCAAAACTAGCCCAATGAGTGTTTATTGTTCGATGTTTCTCTCAGAGTTATCATGGTTGATTGGAACGTTTAAAGGATCGGTGTTTTCTTCTGTCACTGAAGTTCGATCAGGGGCATTTCCAAGTAGCAATGAAATGGTTATTAATTCATAGTTAATGCTGCGTTGATTCAAGCAGGTGCGATTGACACAGTTAGCTGCTGTGTTCGCGCAGACGATGATCGATTAAGTAGTAACAACAGCCGAATAAAATAGTTACACTCGATGAGGGCTGGTACCCCCTCGCCCGACGAAGGATATATATCGACCACGGATCGGTCCACGACGAGCATCGGTGTATCTACGATATTATCACATTTCCATAGAATCGTATACAGAAGACGGTCGTCCAGCAATAAAACAACGACGTCGTTCTGGTACATTGCAAGAATCAGCTAGTCACATACAGAGATCCATGCTACATCTATTACCTTACCAAATATACTGACAAAAGACAGTGATTTCTTAGAGACTGTACTCAAACGTCACTAAGTCAAACAATGAATAACTTCTATGCAGAAAATTAATGAAGCTGCACATATGATTGTTTTTTTTTTGTCGTAGAAATGTTGTCTTTATCGGATAATTTGCAAATATTCGTTTAGGTTGTTAGTGTTTTTTTTTTTAGCCTTAGAACGAACTGGCACATATTTTCGTTGCTTAATGATAATAGTTGGACTGTTTGGTCTCTTCTCAGACACGTGCAAATCAAACTATCTTCTATTGTTGAAAATGGTTGTTGACTTTAAAAATTACGGTAGATGTTACAACAATTCATTTACGTCAATACTGAATGTGTTAAAATTAAAAAAATAACACGTTTCCAGTATTTCTTAGGATGATCAAATTATGGTCTATTCTTAATCTGTGTTGACTACATTTTATCAGGGAATTATATAATCTTAACGATTCTAACTTGCGTCAAGTGTCTTAGTTTTTCATATTCCTTGATTACACAAAGTTAAATTAATTGAAAAGGGCACTATCGTTTCACAGATGGCTCTACCAAGCCATTGATAAAAACAGAGACCGACGGAAGCTATCCCAGATACTTTCTGCCGCAGTTGCTACCCTTTTAGAGTTTTGCTTTTTTTTTTTTTTTTTTTTTTTTAAATTAAATAAAACACTCCAAAAGGAAAAAGCTATGGGCTAAATTCTGTGAAAAAATAGCATACATCTGTGCGTTATCTCGAGAAACTGTCTGTTATGTAGGAAAATGGCTCTTATCAACGTTTTGATACGTATCGGCTGTCAAATAAAATTGGCCCTGAGACAATTTTTTTTTTACAATATTACCACGAAATGGTAAAAGAAAAAAAACTCTTTTACAATAGGGTGTATAGCGATTTTCGACCCAAATGTGGATCTTTTATGTATTATACACAGTTTTAGTTGAAATTTTTAGGCGAATCTCGTGGACATGCTATGTGTATTTAGACACAAACATATTTTTAGTGGCATTTTTCTAAGAATTTTATAAACAATGCAGACAATTGCTTGATAACCAAAAAAAAAAAAAAAAAAAAAAGTTGAAAGACTGCTAATTGCTAGATAGCGCTAAAAGACTGTTTTTCTGTTCCATTTTGGCTGAACGATAAATCGCATTTGTATTTAAATAACTCAACGAGCGTGATTAGAAAAAAGCCAGGTATATGTCTTCTAATGAATACATCTACTTTTCTGTGTGTTTGCAGCTCATTCAAAAATCGAATAGACAGTAGGAAGAATAATAATTGTTTATAAATCGCAGCACGCTTGTTATTTGGGTTACTGCATTGTATAGGCCTTTTGGGCTGAATAAAAGTGCAGCACAAGGCCGTATTGTAATTGAATATTCCAGATTCACGAAATATGTAAAAACTGTGACAAGAAACGTGCACAACCTTTATGCGAAGTGCATACTTGTATTTCTACTTGGGCTCTAATAACCTAGTAAGTATGCACTCAAAAAAAATCAGAGTTCAGTATTGAAGTTTTCTCTTTATCCGTGAAGTCCTCAAACGAAGATATGATCATTTCGAAATGGTCAAGTTTCCTTCGAATCAAATCCTATTTTTACCCTAATGAATTCTGAAGGTGAAAATCGAATTTCATTAAAACCCATTGTTTTGTTGACACGTCTGATGAGTCTGAGGCTCAAATATAGTTGGCCAATTTGAATATCTATCTGCGCATGGTGGAAAAGAAGGACAGGAATATTTACCGAGTTGCCGTTTAGGTAGACTCTCCTTTATTCTAGTGAAGCTCTCGCGAAGCAGTGAGGCCCGACTAGCCATCGGCTTGTTTCGTGGTTGTTGAAGCTTCGTGACTGGTTTCTCACTCTGTAACGGCGTAATAGAGCATTTGGTATAACGGTCATTCGTACTGTGCTTATGTGATTTTGCAGGGGATACTTGAAAGACGGGAAACCTTAAGGAGAAATGACGACTTAGATTATGGTTTCTCAAGTAAGAATAAACCTGTTCACATCGCACGTAGAACTGCGTTGAGCACGTTTTTTGTCGAGCAATTTTGTTTAACGTCTAACAACTATACTTCAGGACGATTATGTTACTCAATGTTTTCCCGACGAGGCGTGATAATAACATTAGTACCTTCTTGGCATGGTCCATCGCAATCACAACTTTTTTTGCATCCAAAGATGGATTAGAAGGCCCGAGAACTTTACGTTCAACGCCACGGGTTCTCGAAGTTGAAACCTAAAAGGATTCACAGTTGAACTACATTAATTCACATTATTATAAATTCGACTATATAGTATAATCAGAGCAATTGATACTTTGACTGCTTCTAATAAGTATAAATGATCTGTACAGTATTTGGAGCCTATGTCCGTAACAGATTTCTAAAACTAGATTGTAATAAATGGAAAAAAAACGCAGCTTATCTTGCGAGCACGCCATTTTTCTTAATACGTTATGCATTAGTGTGCCTTCTACCCCAAATTCTGCTCTTTTCACCAAAGAGGAGAGTGTATATATATATATATATATACGAGAGAGTACCTGGCCAGCTGAAAGGATTGTCGAGTTGGATTTGCTGGGATTTTGCAGGTTACTACTGCGTGTTGAAGTTATCTGGTGTAGTCGACTGTTATTCAACAAAGTTTCCGGAACGCGCGAAGACGGTGGGCTTCCAATCTTACTTCGAGGATTCACTCCTGCGGCGCCGCGCAACGGAATTTTGTTTAGTGCCATTCCAGCGAACGAAGAATCAGGATTATAATTCTCCTGTTAAAATAAAGGCAATTTTAGTTGTAGTTAGATGAAATTTTTTGTATTTTTTTTCATGTATTTCTTCCTGTTATGTCTCGGTATTTTACAGTGATGTAATAGAAAATTCAACCAAGATGGCCTGAGCTTGCAGTTCGTCAAGCCAGACTAAATCAGGTAAAAAAAAAAAATGTGTTTTCGTATAGTCTCGTCACAGAATAATCTCTTAGTGTTTTGCGGTACTAACTATAATTAAAAGCATTTTCAACCTAAACTTAGAGGGATTATTGCCTACCATCTGCTCAACCTGCAATCTCGACAGAACAAAAAGTGCCGCTTACCGACCTTAGCAAAATTAGAGTGAAGTTTTTATGTGCGCATTAACTGAATATTCCATACAGACAAACAGTACTTTAATTCAATGATTCCACAGGAAAAAAGGGGCCTATGCGTACTAATGCTATCAAAGTTTTACGCTAAACGATACACGTTGGTGCAGAACTAAGATAAGTGAATATGTGTGCTCCTAGGTTATTTGACCCCTATTATTATTAACCCAGAAAATTGGGTTATTTGGTCAAATCAAGAGAACATCTAAATAATGAATCGTCACCATGTTGCTTCTTCGAAATGGTAATGTTGTACTTATTTTAACTTAAAACTGCTTTGCTTGTATGGGTATGCTGTATATACGCTCTGTATAACGCTTGATACATCTCCCCCATGAACCAGATATTTTCGACGACAACTGTTAGCGTCCCTAGAAGGATTTCTCCTAACACTTCCGAGTACCTATAACGGCTTGATGCTAATTAGAAAGGCCGCGCGCCTTATTATTATTATCATCATTAAAATCCTATGCCATAAATTTGATTCGGACCTAATTAAATGTCACTAGCTGCAGTCACTTACAATTCCAGGAACACAAAACAGTCTTCTTAAGGTTGTTGCATCGTTCGATCAGTCGCTTTGTTCCGATTCAATTTGTTTTGATGAATGATTTGCTTGCTACATGTAAATATGAGGTCGAGTGCTACAAGCTAACGATATTCGTCTTTTAGGTACAGAGTAGATCCTAATGTAGTCATATCCTATTTACCGCTGATACTGAGATTATAAAAACGTAATCCCTTGCAAATGTTGCCCGTACCGGCTAATAGATCGAGCGGGAGAGAAAGATGTGCGCGGACAGCCCCGAAACAAACAGATTTACGCACCATTCGCGTGAACACCGCCGCGGATTGGTTAGTAGGAGTTTCCAAAGATGAAAGAGTAATAACACGAATAAATATCTATGCAGGTTATCTTTTATAATAGATATTTACTGATGATAGCTACCAACATTACACAAAATAGTCACATAAGATTATCTATAATCGATATAATCTTATCGATAATAAATCTACATGTACTGAATAATTATCTATCAATTTTCAGCACAATGAAGTTGTATATAGTTCATTTTCTTATCATAGTAGCTGGAAATTTTGCGATTGTTACCGTTAACTGCTGTTGCTGATTAGCGAGCATACGCCAAATATCGCTCTCGCTTAATCGAGTTTCCTGTAGGAACTCTTCGAAACTTCCACTTTTACGCGATACAAGCGATGTACAGTCTGTGTCGAGACTCCAGGGTTCATCTAAGGACATCGAACACGGAGAAACTTCTTCGATCAGGCGTCCCAGAGGAAAAACCTGAGATGCATGCACACACAACACAAAACCAGAAGCAGATCCTCCATTGAAATCAGTGACCTAAAAATTAGCTGGCTAAAGGGCCATGGCACCGCAGTTGAAAGCTATAGATATCACGAAGTGAAATAGAGAAAAGCGTTATTCGAAGAACTACTTCCGAATAAAGTACGTCAACGTTCGCTTAAGAGAGATGGCGGCTTATAGATATGCTAAAATTGTCCCGTGGCATGTAACAGGTAATATGCTTGTAAAACAGCTTAGAAACAAAAACGTACACATTAGTGTATGCTAGCCGCATGTGGAATGGTCGAATCAACATTATCTGCATAACACATTACAGTATATCATACTGTTCTAGAGGGCGTTCTCGCAGATATAGGTTGCGCTACTAATGCTCGATTATATATCGTTTATCGAACGATATGATTTGCGGTATTCTATATCAGCCTTATCTATCAATAGTTACGTTCATTTTGAATGTGTTCTTGCATTAATAGGACTTACTGGATGACAGTCTTTCTAGCTAATCCACAAGCTACAAGGCTTGTTAATTATTATTAGCTCCTTATGAATTATTCCAGTATAAGAAACTGATTTGATTAAATGCAATCGGTGGAGAAAATCAAGCCCCTGGTGAGTATATGTCTGTATCATCTATTGATTGTTACCTTGTAAGCAGGCACATAAATGCCGTGGTTGTTTCTACAGTAGAAATAACGAACCCCGTACTTTTCTCCATTATGCCTTCCCACTGGTTCGTCAAGTTCTACCCCACACCAAATGCCAATGGCGAAACGGATCTCGCCTACGTATCTTATCGTCCCCATTTTAGCGCCCTGCAATTATTACGGCAAAATAACGATCGATTT